>NC_056733.1:1592573830-1592808830 GCF_019279795.1 Protopterus annectens
TTTACACCTGTAAACCTTTAAAGTAAAATAGTAAACATCGGTTACTTTTCTGTCACTGTTAATGGGATGTTAACATCATAAACATTTTCTTCATTCAACGACTTCTGGTAAATATATAAACGCATACATAAACAAATGGAAAATTTCATGTGCTGTAAACAAGAAGCCAAAACCCAACAAAACTACATAACCATGTGCAGCCCCCAAAATATGTCAAAGCCAAACAAATACACATAAAAAAGATAAAAAAAAAAAAACAGGGTGAGCATGTGAATCCTACTGATTAGGATAGTACTCGGTTATGAGTTTTGAGATACACACCATCCACAGCAGATAAGCAAATTGCAATGAAGCAGCTTATACTCCCACACTCCCATCAACCCAAGGGAATGTATTTGACCTGTGTTCCCATCATGTAAAATCAGTTAAAAGTATTCATATAGCTCTGAAAAGACATTCTAATTGAATACTGTGTGGAAAATGAATACACTTATTATGTGTAATAATATTTTAATCCAATACATTACACAATAAACTTATTCTTCTCGGGTCAGTAAGAAGCTTTTTTTTAACAGTAAAGAAATATGTGAGGTGCACATTCTACCAAGCATGCATCCTCTTCATAAACAATAACTGGGGTGAAAGCAAGATTCTACAGTTTCCTTCATAGGAGTGCCTATGTATACATATGGGTCTACTGCATACGACCGAACCACCCTAATGTCAAAAATAAAACACAGACAAAATAAGTTAGATCATACACAATAGTGAACACAAACAAAACCGAAAACAATAATATTGAGACAGGAAAACTATTTTCTCTCTCGATATTAAAACTAAAACCCCCCATAACACTACAGTCAAGTCTGTCTGAAAATAGTGGCAGTTTTTTAAAGACATTAAGGTGTAGGGTTAGGGTTGGGGTAGGGGCACTCTTAGGGTTAGGGTTAGCACCCATTACTAAAGCGGGCAGGGGGACTCCTCCCCACTGCAGAATCTTAGTAATGGATTCTAAAACTAACCCTAATGATGTCCCCTCCCACACCCTTAACCCTACATATTAATGTCATTAAAACTTTCCCGTAACACTGCCAATACACAAAACCAGCTCAGACACACAAACAACACTACACCTATCCCCTAACCTAACCCTTACCCTGAAAAAATAAAAAAAAACTTACATACAAACACACAACACCCACCCTTCACTCATCCCCGACCATAACTCTTAACACACACACACACACACACACACACACACACACACACACACACACACAGCCACCCCCCCCCCCACACCCAAACCTACTTAACTGTATTGACAGTCCATACCATCAACATATCCACTGTTTGGTTATCCATACCATCGACATTAAATCACACCCCTGCATTTGTCAGACAAATGGATGCTCAGTAAAATGAATAGGAACCATATATATATATATATATATATATATATATATATATATATATATATATATATATATATATATATATATATATATATAAATGTATGTATATTTTGTACAGCCCTGAAAATCCTTCCTGGCTGAATGGAGATAATATGAAGTCTTATTCAACTAGCCCTTCAGAGGATTAAGACAACTATCACACTAACAGACAACAGAGTATGCCAATTATGCCCTAATAGAGAGAATCATTTCAGTTATGATCACAGAGGAGGTTTCACAGTTTCTGAAGAACCAAAGGACCTGCAATTTCCAGAATGCAAAAGGGACGAACCTTATCACAAAAGTCTCTCAGTGTATCTATCAGGAGGCAGTCATGTGCAAAAAGAAACTAGTGAAGTCCCTTTTCCTGCAAAGACTTTATCACCATGTTCAATAAACACTCTGGGAAAACTGGAAACACCACACATCACCACCTTGTACAAAGTAAAGTGATGCCCAGCTTCAGCAAACTGAAGAAATCTTCAGTATGGTTCTAATACCATATCATCATGCTGAAGACAAAAGAGTAACACTGACACATTAAAAGGCATACATCATGCCTAATGGCACCATACAGGCACCCTGATGCAGTAGGGTCAAGACTCCCGGAAGATTCACCAACTGGAATCAGACAGTACTGGGAGTACTTGCTGCACATTTTGAGTTCCAGAGTTGGGAGATAAAAATATCCTATCATTTTGGACCAAGGAAATGTGAATTGTAACTTTATAACTTTCTCTGAAGAAAGAGCAACCTCTACTGCCACCTTTGACAGTACACTATAGATATATTTTAAGAACTCTTCACAGACTGCTTTTATATAGAGCAGAGATCTTTTATGGGGAGAATATAACAGCTTTAAGACATGGCCATCCTTGGCGACATCTAGAAACCAGTAGTCCATACTGAAGGCTCTTCAGGTCATGTTGAACGCAAACAACCTGCCTCTCATGGGTGGTACTATATAGTGGTGAGAAATGTGACTTTGGAAGCAACGGAATTATACTTAAGTACTTAAGCAACACAACTAAGAAGGGTAACACTCATTTGGAGGCCAGTCTCATCTTGGAAAACTGGGATGGTTGAAAAGAAGGGAAGACCACTAGACAGTGGTATCACACAAACTCTCTATGGTAGTAATCACCTGTTCCCTCTTTTGAAGAATGTCTATCACACATCCTGACATGTATGAACAAAGAAACCATCACAACAGTAGGGAGGATCTAGGACGGCCTGTCTGAGACCACAATTAAAATATAACTGAAGCCATTTCATCCTGCAGTGGCACACAGCTGAGCTTTCTGCCTTAGTCATAACATCTGCACAGAAAAAAATTAGAGGACCAAGTGAAAGTCTACTTAGAAGCTATGGTAAGTCATTAACACAGCCTTCCTGATTCTATATTCAAAAAGACCTGTCACGTTTTCCTGAGCCTGGTGCACTAGGGTAAAATATAATTTGATTTAATTTACCAAACTCAGTCACTATGTGGTAAAAGAAAAATCCATCTTGTAGACCCTCTCGAAATCCCAAGACTCCTTATTGGACAGCAAGGTACTGTATTTAGGAGTACAGAGAACAGTAGCATTCCCAGACTTCCAAGATGGCTGCACACTGATAATTTCAGCTCTCCCAGTGTGAAAAAAGTTACTCAGAAACAAAGACTAGTAATTCTGCTAGATTTAGTAAAAAATGAACAAAAACATGACTGAACATGAGACTTTCTCAAGAAGAGCCGTTTCAAAAAAATGGTAGAGTTACAGGACAAGAGCATGCAGAGAAAACCTGACATTTTCTGCTGTACCAGAGAAACTGGAAGGAATAACTGTATTAACTTTATGAAAGCACAAATAAGCAAATAAAATAGTATTCCACACCAGGATTTGGTAGATGAAAGGACATATCAAGTGTATGGTCCAAACCTGGCCATGACAAAGCAGCCAAGACATGTATTAGTAAAGATGCAATCATACCAGCAAGAAGAGTTGATCCTGACAAAACTATGGCAGAAGGGCAAAATATTAAAAACTGGAGACAGCAAACAGTTTGTGAAAAATAATTATTCACTGTACAGCTGGCAAAAGAGAAGCAAATTTATCCCAGTAATCAGGAAATGCTGAGAGGCAGGTGTGTCCAGCGGTCTTCTGAGTATTTTTTTCTGGAGGATCAAAGGCATTTTTATAGATTCATATGTAAGTACTAGGCTAGCTGCCCTTCTGGGCCATTGTATGCCTAGCCAATTTTCCAACAATGAAAATCAAACCATGTACGCAAGTGCCGGAAGCTGATGAAGACGGGGGGGGGGCACTAAGTGATCTACAAAGGACAATTTTTTTAAACTATTTACTACCACAACATTGGTTCAACTGGAGGACATTTTAAGCTTAGCCAATTCCCTTCTTTTGGTGCTTGAAATAACATTTCCTGATTGGTCTTACCTATCACATAGCTGATAATTGTATATTAGCCCTAGTGAGAATAACTGTGATCATACCATAGATAATTTGAGGGGACCCATGTTAGGGATGCAGCATTTAGGTACTACCTCTATTCATTAGTGGCAACGAGGTGCAATCCAGGACTACATTTTCTATTAACCATCCTTAGATCCAAGTTGCATTTGAATATGGACAGGGATGAGCTTTGTTTTACTTGAATGGATACTCTGTTCTTGAACAGTGCTGTGATATATATCCATCTCTCCACAACATTAGATACCTGGATTAAGTATTTCTGATGGCATTTGACTTGCTGATGTTTAATAGGTCCAGCTGTAATAGGTCGGAGGATGCCTTGAATTCCGGGCATGTCACCTCTAAGCATGCTGTAGGATATTGAGTATAGTGATAAATCTTTGAGGTGGTCGATGCAAGACCTATTGTTTAGGACTTGTATCCTTTTAGTAAGGTATCTCTGTGGGTTTTCCAATTGTTGCATGGGTCTGGACAGATACATGCCAAAGTGGGCATTATACAAAATGACTGACCTAATGCAGGCTTTGTAAAGGGGGGGCAACATCATCTCTAGATCTAGTCACAATTAATTTGTTTATAAGCTGTGCAATATAGAACGACTGTTTTATGACTCTGGGCACATGCTGGTGAAAAGTTTGGGCACTGTACACACAAATTCCCAAATGCCAAACAACTGGGTCAGTTCTCAAGAGGCACTGTCAATTTGGCAGTTCCCTGGAGTAGATTACTTCCCAAAGGATACGATAATGTACTTTTTTGGAGTTTAGTTTCAATTCATGATTCTGGCACTAGTTGTTTGGGACAAACCTTCCTGCATGACGGTTAAGTCATTTGGGGATTCAATAACTGCTCCTAGCTTACAGTCATCTCAAACTTAGTCGGCCAAAGCCTTTTGGTATTTCCTTTTACACAGACACACCTTAAAAACTGTAGCACACACACACAAACGCACTTCTTAAAAACTGTACCTAATAAGAAAGTATGACTCTGGCAGCAGTAATGTGTACCAAAACAATACAGAGCAATAAGAGAACACTACTGGATATGTTAAGAAAACTGAAACTCTTGGGCACAAAATGTGTAATTACTACCAACAGAATGGTTAAGCTAGCTAGTTACATTAGTATTATTTTTTTGTTCATTTCTTTTATCTTGTTTATAACTCAGTTGTTGCCAAAGTGCTGGGTCATAACCAGTTAGGGCATACTACCAGTTAGCAAAGAAGACTGTAAACACATTTGCCAAGACATTCCAAGGAGACCCTTACTATTAATCAGTCTTTGTTTCTATTCATCCCACAAATTAATATATTATTTATCCTTTCTCTGTCAACTTAAATGGACTTCCATAACCACATTGTCAACAGGTTCTTTAATGTTAATGAATTAAGTATTGTTATTCCTGACTTGGATTAAGCTAAAGGCATATGGCTAGCAGCTTTTATCAGTTTCCAAATGCTATAGATCAAAAATCAGCAATCATTAGGTCTGAGAGATTTTATTTGAGTGGTACAGCAGCCTCTGAAAAAATGACGATTCAAATAACAGCCTAAAATAACATTTATGTGATGGACAGGAGATCAAAGAGACAGTTTTCAGAAACTAATCATTTATGCAAAACACTGCATCCTCTGTGCCCTATATCCCACATTCCTTTTAAAGCTGCCATCACTCAAAGAAAAGGTACAGTAAAACAGTGTTTGTCCACATACCCATACATAAGCAGTGTGTCCCTTTCTCTGATTCAGACCTAAATATGATAAGAAAACATAATCTCCTTAGCGTAGCATGACTCTGGCAGCACTCGGAAATTGTTGCGTCAAATGTGTGATTACCAACAGAATGGCTGAGCTAGTTAGTTACTTCCATGCATGCTTGTGTTTAAATCCATGTTAGCGTGTGCGATGCATGCAAGGGAATCCGCGTTTTGTTTCCTAAAGAAAAACTCCATTTTTCTGGTATGTTGCTTCATTAATTTTTCTCCAAGAGACAGGTCTTGCAGCTGTAAAAGTGGGGAGGGGGGTCTCCCTCCCCCTTGCCCTATGGTTCCGGAACCCATGACCCTGTGCCTTGTATCTGTGAAGTAAACACCTTAACCACTATGCCAACCCTAACCTACATAGAACAGGCTAATGAGGAAATACAAAAGTTTGTCCAACAATAAGTCAGCTATCAAACAGAAGGTGACTGCTTTTCATTCCTTTCATAATGAAGCTCAGAGATAAAAAAGAGAGATAATTGCCCAACAATTATAGGAGTCAATCAGAGGAGGTTAGAAATGACTGGGAAGAGAGACTGAATAAGTAATTCACAGGGAAACAATGGGATGACTTAAGTATGACTCCAAAATATGCCACAAAGTTTAGAAAATTTAGGATTTTTGCTTGGAAGTGTTTGCATAGTTATTTTTATACCACAAGCACAATCGAAAGAATGTTTCCTCAGATAGATAGCAAATATTGGAGGAGTGATATGGAAGAAATAGGGAGCATATGTTTTGGAAGTGTAATGAGTTGGCAGAGTTTAAAAACTCCATACAGAGTACTCTACCAGAAATATTGGGTGTAACTAAGGATTTTTTTTTTTTTGAGCTGGGATATAGGATCTGAATTGCCTAGATATATTAATGCCTTGATAAGTTCAATTCTGATGGCTGCCAAAAAAAGTAATTAGAAGAAAATGGAAATAGTCTAAACCAATTGTCAGAGAAAAGAACTGGAATGGTATTTTTAGAAAAGGGTAGCAGCAAATTACATAGAAAAAATGGAAATTGTGGTAACAGTATACAGGTTCATAGGTGTGTATTAAGTTAATGACCACAAGGGCCTTTTTAAGCCTAGCCATGCATCCCAAATCTCTGACAAGTTCTGGCACCCTTGATAAGTGTAAGCAGGGGCATGTGAGATGAAACATTTACAAGCAGCGGCCTGGGAGATGAACCATTTACAGGCTGCATATGTTCATTAGAGACATAGGTGCCAAACCAGGGATGAAATTCTTGTTTTCCATCCAATTGTCTAAGGTACACTTGGATTGGGTTAGGGAGGAACTCTGTTTCACATGGATAGGGAGCCTGCTCCAGATAAGTGGTAGTCTCTGTCATGCATACCTGTCTCTCCACCAGGGTCTGAAAATGCCTTGTACGCCAAGTAGCCTGTAGGAGACAGAATACAGAGATAGGGCCTTCAGGAGGTCTGCACAGGATGTGTTATTTACACCTTCTATATTTTTAGTGAGAAACCTCTGTGGACATCCCAATTGCTGGATGTGCCTGGGTAGGTACATTCCGAAGGGGGCATTGTATGCAATCATAGGTTTGGTGAATGCTGAATACAGTGGAACAATGACCTCCTTGTACCTACATGGTTATAAGTTGCACAACATAGAATGATTTCTGCACTACTGCAGACACGTGATAGTAAAATGCTAGATTACTGTCTATGCATGTCCCCTAGCCCCTGACTACTGGGTCACCTCTTAGGGGGTGTGTTGTCAATATGATAGCTACCAGGGGTGAATGACTTCCCAAAGGATACTATTACTCATTTCTTGGAATATAGTTTTAGTCTATGGCTCTGACAAAAGTTGCCTGTGTCAGCTCCTCCTGGAGAACATTTGTGTTGGTGGGGATTTCCATGACTGCTCCTAATTTACAATCATCTGCAAATTTAGTCATCTAGAGGCCTTTGACATTGGCCTTGACTTCGGAGAAGTAAATGCCAAAAAGGAGCTGTCCCAGGACTGATCCTTGAGGGACTTCACTTGTGACTGGCCTCTTTGTAGAAGTGGACTCCCCAGTTCTAACTTCCTGGGTCCTGTCAGCCAGCTAGCTATCCACTGGGTGACATAAAGGGTTTATACCTAACCTCTTGAGTTTGTCAATAATGCCCAAGTGGGGTACTGCGTCAAATGACTTGGCCAGGTCAAAGAAGGTAGTGTGAACCATTTTGCCCTCTTTCATTGCTTTGGTGACCTTCTCAAAGAAGTCCACCAGGCTGAGTAGGCATGACCTGTTCCTGACGAGACTAAACTGGGTTGGATCCATTGTCTGGAGGTTTCCTATGTCACTATTGATCATTTCCATGATAATTCTTTCCATGGCTTTGCATACGAGACTAGAGACTTATGGGTCTATAGTTTACAGTGTTTGTAGATATCTCACCTTTGTGAAGAGGGATTACTGCTGCTGTTCTCCATTTGTAAGGCAAAAACCCTGTTTGGAGGATACAGTTAAACAGCAATGCCAGAAGGCCTGACAGGTCAGGTTTCATGCTATTCAGAGAGCATCCTGAGAAATTGTCTGGGCCCACTGATACAGTGTTCTTGGCCTTAAAGACAGCACTGAAGACCTATTCCCTAGTGATAGTAGGGGGAGTTATATTTGAAAGTATTTCCTGAGGGGAGGTTGAGGGGGAGAAAAAGTTAGAGCTAAATATGTATACCAGTAGGTTTGCTACAGCTTTTGGCTCAGTATAGGCGGCTCCATTAACAATGAGCTCTGCACACAGCTGAGTAGTGCCTTTGAGGTTGTAAAAATAGCTAAAGAATGCCCTGTGGTTGTTCTTCGCCTGAGAGGCCAAATTTACTTCAAATTTGGCTTTGGTAGACTTTGTTCTCTGAGCTGTTTGTTTAGTTTGATGAGAGTGTGTGTATCCTGCTGGGACTATGCCTCCTAATTTTTGCCACAATTTTCTTCCTTCTGTTAATACAGCCTATTTATGTTGTGATTCCACCAGGGTGACTTTTTTTTTTTGAGTTAGTACAGCTACTTCTATGCGGGTTTCTGTGAACAGTTCAATGTAAGTAGCAGTGTTCTCAGGGTTTCTGGGGGCTTGAAATTTTGCCAGGTTATCACTTAATAGTTGGAAATTAACCTTAGAGTAGTTCCTCAACATTCCAGGGTTAGCTGGGGATTCCATGCTTTATTTTTACTTCAAAGGAGACCATTTGTGGTATGATTCTATCAGAGAAGATATTACACTAGGAGGTGTGCAGCACCCTTCTATGTTAGTAAGGACCTGATCCAGTATATTTGTACATCTGGTCGGCATACTGAAGATCTGGTTCAGGAAGTATAAATTTCAGGAATCTCTGTGCCTGCATGTTTGGTGTCCTATATCATTCCCAGTTAATAGTGGGGTAATTACAGTTGTCCATGAATATGGCATTGGGTTGGATACTGAGTGTTTTCAATAAATTTGAATACATGATATGGGTTTCTTGGGTCATACAGGAAACCTATAGCTTGTAAGGAAGTGGTATGGGATTTTGCCTATGGAGATTTGAATGTGGAAAAGCTCAAGTGTATTGTCCTGTTTTACCAGCCTTGAGGTATATTTATTTTTGATGTAAATCAAGACACCACCATCTTTAGTACCTGTCTGTGTAGTAGCTGGTCTAAATGTGTGGAAGGCATTACAGCTTAGCACTGCCGGTGTGCTCTAAGACTTTAAGCCATGTCTCAGTGACTGCACAGACATCAACATTCTCTAGGGGGAGGACAGGTTGTAGGGAGTGGAGTTTCTTGTTTAGACTTCTAGCATTGAGCCATAAAACCTTTAGATTTTCTTGGTTTTGGTTTGCTATGTTGGCAGTACTTTCAGTTTGGCATTGCCTAAGAATGGCACTATAAGGAAGACAACGTTTTAGCTAATATTTGAAAACCTAGAAGAGAGAGGGGCAGACCATCCCTGACAAAGCAGCATGGTCTGTTGACCATTTCCTTCCATGCTGACAAACACTGCATTCCATTAGAATGACACCAGAAACTAAGTCAATTATTAAAGTCAGTCATATTCTGTTTGTACTGCGACATCATCCTTGGAGTAGGTAAAAATGCTGCTCAATGCTAGGCTCATACCAGTCTGGGATACACATTCCGAGACCTCCATGATGACTCTCTGCATATAGTTTAGGAAGGTACATCCAAGGTTATTTACACTCATATGGACTATGATTAAGTCATATTGGTACTTGTGGGTTCAGTGACCTAAACACATGCGTAATGTGGCAGATCCTGGCTGCTGAGAAGCGACTGACTGTGATTTTACCTCTGCTCAGACTGGGGAGTAGGACATCAGTGTGCCATGGAGTCTCCAATGACCAGAACATTGGATTATGTAGTGACTTGTCTTATGGGCTTAGAAGGAGAGGCTCTATGAGATGTGTTGATGTGTGTGTTGTTTTTGAAGAGTGCATTCAGGGCTGACGAGAGGATTTGTTGTGTGTACTTCATTTAGGCTTTTGTTTTCTTTAACAAGAAACATCTGTATTTAATTATCACTTATGACATAGGCAATCATGGATGTATATAAATGAAAACAAACCATATTGACATATTTTGGATTTATATAAATGAAAAGAAACCATATTGACATATTTTGGTTGTAAACATTATACATCAGTTATAATCTATCCACTCATTGTCAGTCAAATATTACATAGCTCATTCAAACTCTGCCTTCTTTTAAACCTCATTTCTCATCCAAAATATTATTTTGCATGTACTGTTCTCACAGCTCCCATCTTTTCCTATATAATTTGCTCCTACCCTTTTCTAAAGATCCCATTTCCACTTGTCGTATCCCTATTACTGTAGTCACTACTTCTAATACAGTTGGTTAACACTATGATTTCCATTTTCTACTAACTGCTTTTTTGGCAGCTACCATAATTAGACTCAGCAAGGCCTTACTATGTCTAGGCAATTTCAATTTTGTATCATAGCTTAGCAAAATCATTTCCTTAGTTATACCAATTTGCTTCCCCAGTATTTCTGACGGAGTAGTCTGTAGGGAATTTTTGAAGTCTACCAACTCATTACACTCCCAAAAAATATGTTCCCAATCACCTCTTTCTTTCACATCACAAATCCAACAATACCACAGGCAACTCCCTATTCTCACACCAAGTAGCAAAAAAACTGCAACTCACTTTCTCATTCTGTTAAATCCACATTCAACTTCAATCACTTCAAACATGCTCTAAAAAGTTTGTATATGACTTCTGGCTTTGTTCCTGCACCAGTCCAGGCTGAGTGGTTTCAGAAATACCTGCTAATCCTTATACATACCCAGTGACTTCCTTTAACTCTTCAGGTCTTTATCTTGCCCATGTATTCTACAACTGCTGCTATCTAAGCTCCTAACATTCTCTTTTCAGCTGCCTTGATATATTATGCTATGGCTATACTGTCTTCACATAATCTCTCTACTGTACCATAGAAATAAATCTATATAATTGTTAAAGGACAACACTGGGATTCTATTATTAAATGCTCAACTTCTCTGTCCTTTTTCTCCCTATTTACTGTCCCTACTAAGAATAAACAGCATTACAGTATTCAAAATATTTTAAATCTACTGTTTCGCTCAACTAGAACAGTAGCTTACTGTACTGTGGTGGTTTCACTTTCAAAAAACTTTTATCCTGCCCTGGAAAGTCTTGCTGCAGTCTCAAATTCATTCATGTCATCAAGGCCAATGAATACAGGTAGTTTTCTAGCCAATTCCCTCCCCAAACTGACATCACCACGACCGTCCTAAAAACCGACCCATGCTGTGATGTCACAGCTCCCTGGTCCTTCTCCTACCCATACAGAAAGTAAAGGCTAGAACAAGGAAACAGAACATGAGTTAAGTCTCTTGCTGTGAGCTGTTAATCACAGCAGGTAACAGCTCAAATTACCCTTAGCACTTTAAAAGTTGGGGAAGTTAGGTGTGAATGGGGATGGGAGATGAGTCAAAGTAGTACAATTCAGGTTTCACAAAATCCTGCAATTTAGCCATTCTAAAAAGAAGCAGCAGTAAAAAGGACTTTGAAAGTCTGTTCTGTGGCATTTGCACCGTTTGTAGTAGTCACTGAATGGCATGAAATGTTACTTACAAAGTGACTGAAAGACAAGTGTATGCATGTAAAATCAATGCAGTGACAGGAACTTTAGGAAGAAAGCGACCTGTGTGATGTAATTTCTTACAGACAAGCACTGCATTGTGGGATACCTAGAAGCAGACTAAACAATCAGAATTACTTCAAGATGCCAGACACCATTGTGGTCAGACTCAGAAATTATGTATAACAATATTTAAAAATGTGTAAATAGTCCCAGAGTGGTATTAAAATGTAGGAAACACCAAACCATGATGAACTAAACATGTTGCTCGAGTCTGTGGGTGCGGTTCTCCTTTAAGTGTAAGAACTAACAAGCTGTGATATCAAAACTTGTATGTTATGAACTGTTAGTTTGTAGTGCTAGACTTTGTTATTACTATATTTGGAGCTTTTCTCCCCGGGCCTCCCATGAAAATGGGTCTGTATCCCAGTCTGACTTTCCCGGTAAACAAATGTAAAATAAATCACACCTCCAACGTTTGCAATCTACCGGACGAAAAAATTCTTTGGAGTCTACTTGGGGTATAAAAGTATCATGCAAAGCCTTCCAAGCAAACATCCTAAATCTTTTAGACTTTGTTGCATATTGAGGAGTCATACATACATCCCCCCATGGTTCCTTAGTGAATTGTTTAGCCAGTCTCTCTTCCTAATCCTTTCTAACCTCCACTGACTGATTCATATAGTAATCATGCAATATTTTTATGCCCTACTAATTATCCCTTTTTAACAGCAACGTCTGTTCTAACTACCAGTGCTAGTCTTTTGCTTAGGATCCCCCTATTTCGTTCTCTTTGCATATACTCTGACATAAATTCATGATAATGAAGGCAATCCCTAGCCTGCAGTCCAAATAAATTCTTGGCCTGTTCCCATTCTATTATCTTTCCCTCTCTAATTATTTGGTTCTTTTGCCAGTTTTCTTTAGTAAATTCCATCCTCTTCTTGCCTACTGTCTGTATCCCTAACTGCTGTCATCCCTATCCATAGAATCCCCTTTCTCCATCCGTGTTGCCTTAGCTCTTAGAATACTTTCTGCTACTTTATGAATATAATATTTTGTATGGTTACTGTTATTCTCCTTAAGGATCTACATCCAAAATCAAGGTATTTCCTTGTTTCTTGAGCTTCCCCCATTTCATCAACATCCCTTTCCACTTTGAAGTATAGCTTTCTGCTTGGGCTATGTATAAGAGCCTTAACTGTGTAGATCTAAAATACCCCATGAAATCAGGTAATCTCAAACCACCTTGTTCTACAGGAAAGATCAGCGTTTCCCACTTGACTCTTGCCATCTTCCCCTCCTAGAAAAAATCTTCAACTCTTTTTTTAATTGCTATCCACAACTTCTCCTCTGGTTGATAAAAATATGCCTGACCTAAGTATAGAACTAAAAGGACTAAAAAAACACTTTCACTGCTTGTATCTTGCTATCCGTATCTATAAAATGGAGCTTTCTAATTTCTCAACTTTTGTATTATCTTTTTAGTCTCTTCCCACATATCCTTAGCTGCCATAACTGAATCCTTTTGAATCCATATTCCTAAGTACTTCATTTTATCATGCCCCCATGGGTATTGCAGAACCAATTCATGCTTGGGTACACAGTTTACATCTATTGCTTTTTATTTTAGTTATTATTGGTGAGTGATCTGAAATAGTTATTGTATGCACATTAAAACTTTCAATTAAATGCACATGTTCCTGTGAAATATAATTACTATGTAGCCTAGTGCAATACTGAATTCACATCTTCAATACCAAATATTTTATTAAATATCTTCAAAAATCTACCCCCTTTTCTGTATATTTTTCCTGCTGGGCCCCTCAGATCCATCCTCACTGCTGCAAATCAAATTCGATTTCCCACCTATAAGTAATATTCCCTGTTGAAAGCTGATTATTTCTCCCAGAATTTTCTTAAGCTCCATTACAGCGGTTTTAGATGGAATATAAATACAGGCCACTGTAATCCTCCTCCCTTACCAGTAGCCCCTTAGTACAAAAAATCTACCATTACTATCTTTGTTCCCCTCTTGTATCACTATTGGAGCTTCTCTTGCAATTAAAGTAAGTACTTCCCTTTTCCTTTGTCCCAGACATTCCGCTGAATAACCATCTGGAAAGCCTTTATTTTTTAAAATCACATGCTCATTTCTTTCCAAATGCGTCTCCTGTAGCATAGCTATTTGCACTCTATTTTTAATATAATTCACTAAGCTTTCTTTTTTTGTATACATCTGTGAGACCATTCACATTTAAAGATTATATGGAAAGTGATGTCATTATGATGATAAATTATTATTCCACCCGTTTTATACAACAGCTTTTTTTAAATCTCAAGTTCCAGTTTTTGTGTTACATGCATGAAAAAGAAGTTATGTCCTTACCATAACGTTCCATGTGGAGTGTTCATCTCGCCTTGGTTATTACACATGGGTTCGGAGCCGATCCTCGGCTCCGTGCCGGCCGAATGCAAGCTCTGCATCGAGAAGAAGCTCGAGGACATCTAATACCCACAATCCCCCTCTGCCTTTACCTCAGATCTAGTTTGCAAGCAAACCAGACATAAAGCACGCACACATGCCAAACTATATACATAGAAGTACATATATACAAACATACCAAGGGTATGATAGTAACACTAATAATGCAACAGCCGAAGGAGAATACTCCAGACCAGGCACCAAATCGAACGTTCTTCCTAAGGGTGGGAGGGGTGGGAGTGTAACCATGCGAGATGAACACTCCACATGGAACGTTATGGTAAGGACATAACTTCTTTATGAGAGAGTGTTCAATCTCGCCTTTGTTCTTACACATGGGTAGCGTCCCTAGCTCCATGATCCTGAGGAACTCAAGGGAGAACGTTCTTGAGCACAGTGGAACCAAAGGTTGCCCTATCCCTAGAAACCCTGTCCACTTTGTAATGAGAGATAAATGTATGTGGTTTAGCCCAAGTAGCAGCCGCACAAATAGTGTCTAGTGGTGCGAGCTGCGTGAGCCAAAGATGTAGAAACTGATCTGGTGGAATGTCCTTTGGGTTTCACTGATAATGTTTGATCAGAGGCTTCATAAACATATGTGATACAGTCAGTTAGCCATTTAGAAAGAGTTCGTTTCGTAACTGCAAGACCCTTTCTGCTGTCAGCAAAAGCTACAAATAGTTGATCAGATTTCCTGTGATCTTTTGTTCTATCCAAATAAAATCTGAGTTGTCTATGGACATCCAGTTTGTGCAACATATACTCCAATTTATTAGAGTGGTTCTTAAAGAAGGTGGGTAATTCAATGGACTGATTAATATTATTAGAAGAACAAACTTTGGGGAGAAAGGATGGATTAGTGCGTAGGGATACTCTGTCAGAATGAAATATTAAATAAGGATGTTTGACAGAAAGGGCCTGAAGCTCAGACACTCGTCTAGCAGATGTAATGGCCACTAGAAATAAAGTTTTCCATGACAAAAATTTCAATGTGCAACTTGAGGCTGGTTCAAAGGGTGGCAACATCAATTTAGAGAGCAACAGGTTCAAATTCCACGGTGATGTCGGACTTCTGACTGGTGGTCTGATATGAAAGGAACCTTTTAAAAAGGCTTTACAAAGTCTGTGAGCCATAATAGGCGTACCACATTCCTCTACATGATAGTTAGAAATGGCAGCTAACTGTACTCTTAAAGTAGCCGGGGAAGCTCCTTCATGAAATAGTTCGGTCAAGAACTCTAAAATCTTGTTTAACGGAGCTACAACAGGGTCCAAATGATGTGACTCCGCCCAAGAGACAAAACGTTTCCACTTACTGGTATAAGTCTTTGTAGTGGAAACTTTATGAGAAGCTACTAAAATATCTTGAACCGCCGATGAAAGGGGAACCGACCTGGCTGTGGAAGCGGAGCAGCCAAGCTGCTAGATGGAGAGATTCTAGAGATGGGTGAGGAACTCCTGACGAGTGAGTCAGTAGATCTGGCTCTGGGTCCAGCATCCAAGGTCCCTGAATGCGGTGATGCAATAGAAAGGGGAACCAAATTTGACGAGGCCAGAACGGAGCAATAAGAATAATAGTCCTCTGAAGGTTGTTGGCTTTCTGTAGAAACTTTGCAATCAGGGGAAATGGAGGAAAAGCATATAGGAGACTCGGGGGCCAATCGTGCACCAGCGCGTCCCTGGGGACTTCCCCTGGGGGGGGTAATAGGGCAAAGTAGCTCCTGCATTTGGCGTTCATTGGAGACGCAAACAGATCGCAGGTAGGCTGGCCCCATTTGCGAAAAATCCTTCTCGCAACTGACTGTTTGAGGGACCACTCGTGAGGCAATAGTATTGCCCTGCTCAGCCTGTCGGCTATGACGTCTGATGACCCCGGGATGTGCATTGCGATCAGAAAGCGACCGGTGGACTCTGCCCATTGCCAAATTCTCATGGCCTCTCTGCATAGTTGGTAAGACCTGGTTCCCCCTTGCTTGTTTATGTACCAGACTACGGACATGTTGTCTGTCTGAACTGCAATGGTCCCTGGAGGAAGAAGGGGAGCAAAGTGTTGCAATGCCAAAAACACTGCCCTCAGCTCCAGAACATTGATGTGCAGATTGTACTCCAGATTGGTCCATTCGCCTTGGACTGTCTGTCCCTGAAAGATGCCTGAAGAAAGGTTTTGCCAGGCCTGAGGGTATAAAGCTAAGCGACCCCCGACTGCCTCCAGAGCAGGACAGTCGAGCCTCCTCTCAGGAGTGCTGAAAAGGTTTGCCAGGGAGGTTATCCCTGTCACCTTGGTTTTGTGGACCCCCTCTGCCGCCAGGGCGGCGTCTTCCACCTCTGCCCCCCCCTCTGCCTCTAGAGGGGGCATCACCCTGTGTGTTTGGGAAAGATCCTTGGGGTTTTCGAAACCACATTTTCCCACCACGTTGCCCTTTGGGGTACGGTCTGGAAGGGGTGGAAAAACGGACTCCGACAGCAGACAGAGTCTTTCCCTCCTGTTCACACCGGGTAAGGGTCTCCTTTACTTTAGGGCCAAAAAGTGTGGCTCCATCAAATGGGGCATTAGTAAAGGAAGACTTGAAGGCTTCCGCAAACGAACATAAGCGCATCCAGGATTGCCTACGAAGAGCAATCGCTGAAGCCGCTGCCCTACTCGATCCTTCGCTGCGAGGATATCAGCCTCATGGACGAGTTTACAATGGATGTAAGGGTGTTGAGATGTGCTGTAACTTTCTCTGAAACAGCAGCATCTGTAGTACCCTGGAGGGTATCTCCCAACTCTTTGACTAGATCCCTCTGTAAACGTGTAAAATGAGTCAAATAGTTGAGGGAACGCATAGAGAAAGCCGCTGAACTGAAAATGCGCTTCCCGTATCTGTCCATGGTCCTAGAATCTTTGTTAGGCGGATGGACAGATGAGGAAGACTCCGACATCTCCTTTTTCGTGGCGCTGCCACCACCATGGCGCCTACTGGAACTCCTTTGGTGAGGTAAGCCTTGTCCTGTGGTGCCGTAATGTACTTATTTGGCTTCCTAGGGACTGGTTCCACTGTGTCAGGTGTCTCCACGCCCTTCGAGCAATCAACTCCATTAACTCATCAAGGGCGGAGTGACCCAGGAGGAGGAAGGGCGAGCACCAAATGCCTTCAGCAAAACTGACTCATCCTCAGAAGGGGAGGGATTGCCAGTCACCTCTCTGTTTTAGGATCTCCAAGATGTCAGAAAAGAGACATCTTCTGAAGGTGACTTAGGGGACCCTTCTGACTCATCTAAGTCAGTATCAGATGTCAAGGATTCTTGTGGAGAATCCAAGTGTCTCCTCTTACACAATCTTTTCCTAGGGACTTCTTCGTGGGAGCATCCAAGAAGCCTCCGAGGAAGAGGGGCACCTCCAGGGGTGGCTGAGACACTGGTGCCCGACACTTGGATGTGGCCGTGGGTGCAGAGGAGGATAACGGTCCTTTGTGGGGAGGAGAAGCTGTTCCTGCTGATGTGGTTGTCTGGGTAGACAACACCTTCCTCATGAGGTCGAAGGCCCCGGTCCCGAGTCGAGGTATCTCCCGGTTCAAGAAATGGGAAGAATCCCAAACAGGAACCGAAGGCACCGACCCCGAGGACGGAACCGAGTCGATCCGCCGAGGCTCGAGAGGGAGCGCCGAACCAAACATCGGTCCGACTCTCGGTCCCGGAACCAAGGATGGATCTTCGGCCCCGAGACTCCAGTACCGGATCGGATGGAGTCGAGGTGAACGCTGCCGACCCAGAAAAGACGGTTCTGGCACCGAGGGCTCCACAATCATCAGTTCAGCTTCTTCCGGCTCCGAAGACTGGACAGGTCTCGGAGGAGGAACAGATGGAGATAGTGGCAGGCCTTCAAGTCTCGACATCAACTGAGAGGAGACCGAGATAAGCTTGGATAGGGCCGTATGCTCCATCAATTTCTGCACTACACGGTCCACATCGGTGTCGGAAAGGGGCCTGGAAGAACGAGTCGAAGGGATCGAAGACGGAGCCGACCTCAACAGAGTCGGTGGAGGGAGCTCCGTCACCGGTTCCAAGACTCGAGGCTCGGAAACTGCCAACAGTTGAACACTCGGCCCCAAGTCTGTGGAACCGTGATCTAACTTTACTCAAGAGCTCGGAGCCGATGACTTGGGCTCCGACGTCTTCGATTCCTTCGAGGATTTGGATGCCTGGTCTGAAGCATCCAGAGCCTCCTGGAAAGAGGGTTTCAATAAACCTCTATCCATCAGTTTCCTGCGCCTATCTGTCATGACCCTCCCACTAAAAGAGTGACAAATAGAACAGTCCTCTTGTAAGTGGAGAGGGCCAAGGCAGTAGACACAGGAACTGTGGTTGTCCGTGACCGACATCTTTTGGCCACACTGGCAACGTTTGAATCCAGATTTTATTTTCTCAGACATTTTGAAGTAAGAGAAAAAAGTCAAGTCCAGTAAAAGTCAATCCAGAGAGTCAAATCCGGTAATATGTCAGTCCGTTTGTCAATCCAAGTAGGGGTGGTAGGCCCCGAAAAACTCTATACCAGTTAAAAGAAGTTAAACTAAGTTAACGGTACCGAGAATTTCTCTCTCTACACACACACACTACACTAAATATAATAACTAGTGATTTTGACAAGTTCTCTTGAAAATTTAACAAAAAGAAAGTTAAATCTTATCTGAAAAACCCTCGAGCTAGCCTCCAGCGATGCGAATGCAGCAGCGGCAAACTAGATCTGAGGTAAAGGCAGAGGGGGATTGTGGGTATTAGATGTCCTCGAGCTTCTTCTCGATGCAGAGCTTGCAGTCGGCCGGCACGGAGCCGAGGATCGGCTCCGAACCCATGTGTAAGAACAAAGGCGAGATTGAACACTCTCACATCTAATGTTTGGCAGGTTGGGAGCTTTTATAGAGTTGTTTTTGTCATATCCATTTGAACCTGTCACATCTAACAAAATTTTTTGTTTTAATGAAAACCCTCAAACAAAAAACACCCTCCAGGACACCCCTAAAACCTATTAACTTAATACTAACACAAAACAATGTATATCTTTACATAATGAAGTTTAATCCTCCTAATAGGAACAATTTGTCCAGATTGACTGTCACAGTCACAGGCTTGAATTAACCTACAATGAAGGTTATCCATGTTAAGATGCATGGTATAGCCTGCTCTTCTAATTCCACTAAGTGCTGTCTGTTTTGTCTTATCTTTATTCCTCTCTCAGATTAGAAAAAACACTTCAATGCTTTCAGAAAACATTATTTCCTAGCCACTGAAAGAAAGCACTGTTTTTACTAACCCTCTTTATCAGATTGTCTCCACAGAAACATAAGAACCAAATACACAGTTGCTTCCACTACAAAGAATCATATTTGATATTATATTCATTGCTATTTTATTTGCGTCCCCTTAAAATGTGTTATTAGATCAAGCCAGGGGTCTTAATCCAATCATTCCCCTATGCAAAAGTAAGATAAAAGCAAATCAGTTTTTTGTATCATGCTCTTTTGTCCAGAATTTTCTTTCCATTTTTGCACCACAGTGCATATATTTCTTAAAACTGAACAAGGAAAAAGAAAGGAGGAGGAAAAAATCAGTGGCACCTGCTTACTTTAGTATCCCCATTATGCACAAAAATACCTGAGAAAGTTTTACTTTACAGAAGGCAATTTTATAGAAATACTACTGTTAAGGACAACATTTTGTTTTACTTAGCTATTTCTTTCCTCTTCCACTCTTGTAAAAATGTTTTTCCAAATATTAATAACATGAAGTAGGGCATATGCTTTGGAGTCCCCTACAAGTTTAACAAAATTAAATCCAATATTTCCAGGTTTTCTTGTTCTGTCATTTTTCACAAATATAATTAATGCTTTGTAATCCCACATTTACTTGTCAATTTCCAAGTTGCTGGTTTTCTTTCAGTTAATCTCCAATTCCCAAATCCAGTATCTGCTTCATTTCCAACACACTCCTGTTTTTTTCTAGCCAACTCCCGTACTTTTTTCTGTCTCTCAAGCATTTCCCTTGGAGATATTGGAAAATATTTTACTACCACAGTCTGTCTATGGGCTTTATTACCAGAAGGACAAGAAGCAGAATCTCCTTCTGTTTGATAACTCGCTTTTTGTTGGACAAATTTTTGTGTTTCCTTCTTAGCATGTTCTGTATCAAAGAATGATTTTGACCCTCCAGGAAAGAATATTCTGAAAATAACTATATACAGCTTGAACCTCATGTATGCTTCACAACATTCCCAGATTACTGGAATAAATTTACTCTACCACTGCCTGGTGTACAGTGAGTAATCATTTTCACAAATACTCCATTGTCTCCCACTTTTATTACTTTGTCCTTCTGCTACTGTTTTATCAGAATCAACTCTTTCTGTTAGTAGGACTGCATCTTTACTATTAAAGACATAGGCTGCTTTTTCATGGCCAGGTTTGGAACATACAAACCATGTGCCCTTTCAATTAACAACTCCTGTTGTGGAATACCAGTCCAACTGCTTATTTGTGCTTCCATAAAATTAAAATAGTATGTTCCTTCCTACTTCTCTGGTACAGCAGAAAATCTCTGGTTTTCCCTACTTGCTCTGTCCTCTAATTCTATTTTTTTTAAACATCTCTTCTTGAGCAGTCTCATACTCAGCCAGCCTTTTCTTCACTTCAACTTTTGATTTTTGCAGTTTTGTAACCCCATCTGAATATCTGTGTAAAATGTCTTCCATTTTTCAGCCTTTTATTTGAGATGATATACTCCTTCCGTATTTTGTTTTAGGCACTGAACACATGATTTACTTTTTCATTGAAATTACTGGAAGTCATGTCTTGCACCAAAGCTGGAGCTTGCACTGTTTTTGATAAACAGCTACAAGATTTTTCTCAGTGTTTTCTCATCACCTTTTGTGATTGATTTTATTTCAGGTTCTCTGAATTTCTTTTTTGCTGGCATCCATGCAGTATAATTACTAGCCAGTTAATACTTACTAGCCAGTTACTGAAATTTACCCCAAAATGCAACTTCACTGGCTCTTTTCTGAGCTTCTGTTTTCACACTGGTAAAGCTAAAATTAAGCTGTTACTCAATGTGTGGCCATCCTGGAAGTCCCATCTACGCATTTTTGGGGGATTTTGGAAGGTTATATTTAAGTGCCTCAGCATATGTGGAATAATGTTTTGGAGGAGGAGGAGTGAGGTTTAAGGAAGGCAGGAATTGCTCAATTAATGTAATGCTGGACTTATGAGAATTGTATAAAAGAATGTATGTGGCCTTTGTAATGATGAACATGTTAACAGTTTGTTTTCTTTTACATAAATGTATGTTTGCCTTCTTTTATATAAATGTGTGTTTGCCTATGTCTTAAGTGACAATTCAATAAAGATGTTTAAAAAATAAAATTCATACACAGACTTTGCCAGTAAAATCATTTTCAATGTTCCAAAGGCAAAGCATAGGAGCTGACCAGAGGAATTAGAAATATCTTAGACCTGAACAAGAGTCTAGTGATGAGAGATGAAGATGAACAGGAAGAAAACCAGCAACAATGAAATTAGTGAATAATGTAGGACTATAAAGCATCACTTATATCTGTGAAATATAGCTTAACAAGAAAAAGTGGCTGAGAAAGACTGGATTTCTGTTAACTTTGTTGGTGGGCTAAAAGGTATATATTCCACTTCATGTCATTACTGTTTAGAAGAACACTACAAAGGAAAAGTAACTTAAGTAAAGCAATTTTTGTTCTTAACAGTATTTGTATAAAACATTTCATGACACAAACTGCATGTTACGCAGTAAAGCAGATTTGTGTATGTATAAAATACTTCATGACAGACTGCATGCTACATAATAAAGCAGATTGTGTAGCATGTAGTCTGGAGTATCTAAAATGAGGGGGTGAGGGTAAGTCTTTTCAGTGATCATTGTATATGATAAAGATGCTAAACAAAGCAAGTATTATTTTTAGTTTTAAGAAATGTAGACATTACAATGTAAAAAAATAAAAGAAAGGCTGGACAAAAGCATGTTTAAATTAATATGCTGTAAGCTTGGCCTGTTAGGGTGAGGGATGGAGTGTAAAGGTGCATTGACTGTAATATATGCAGAGCTCAGATATTTTATCTTGCTTTTGCATTGGTCAATGAATGGATTAATGCCCCTGGCTTAATCTAAAACATTTCTGTGTAAGCAAGTGGGCTTGAAAAAATAAGAAAGCATGGTGAATGCAATGAGAAGAGTAGAGTCTCTTGCGTATGCAACAATAACTTTTTTCCTTTAGCGAATAAATGTTCACTAAGTTGAGAAGTTTGCAGCTGAGGGCATTTGTATATTCTATTCTTATGTTTCAAAGGAGTCAAACTGACTACAGGTGCAGGCAATTACTCTTCAGAGTTCTGAGCACTATCTGCTCAGGGAAATGTAAAATTAAAAGGTAAAAGGGCAAGCAGCTTAGTAAAAAATGAAGTATGAAATTATTGGAAGTGAATAAGAGATAACTTTCTTAATAGCCTAAAAGCATTTACTAGAACAGTGTATAATTTAGTTTTATTTAAAGATAGCCACTGCACTTTTTAAGACTAAAAGTTAATGTTCACTGAAAGTATACACGCATTTTTTCACATTTGAGATGGGGAACAGAAATGAGAAAAAAAAAGACAGCAATCAGTGTAAGTGGTAGCATAGGCTGTAACATTTGATTTAGTATGGAAAACCTTAATTTACGTTAGGTAAAGCATGTAGGTGCAGCTGTCAAACTGGAACAATTGCTCCTATCAGGTGGGTTAAACTTCACTATTTGAAGATGTATATAGTATTGTGTGTTTGTTTTAAGTTAATAAGTTATGGGGGCATTCTGGAGGTGTGGTCGTTTTTGAAGGCTTTCACTAAAACAAGTCTTGAAAAATGTGACAAAGGTTCAAAGGGAGATGACAAGAAACAACTATATAAACATTCAACCTGCCAAAATTAGTCTGTGCATATAACACAAAAGTTGGAAACAGACACTAAAGCTGTCATGTATCATAGGTGAGAATAATAACTTTTTGTCACAATGGATATGCTATACATATTATTTTGGAATGTAAAAGACCTCACACGTAAAGACAAAATGGTGAGAGTATTGAATTATATTAAGAAATGAGAGTGCAAATAGCAATGCTGCAGGAGACACATTTGGAAAGAAATGAGCATATGAAGTTGACAAAGAATGGATATTCAGAAGAATTATCAGGGGCAAAGGAAAAAAGGAGGAATTATACCAATTGCTAGAGAAGCTCCAATAGTGCCAGAAGAAGAAAAAAAAACAGATAATAATGGCAGACTTGTGGCAGCAAGGGGCTAGTGGCAAGGGAGGAGGATTAAACTTGCATGTACTTACATTCTGCCTAAAACTGCTATAATGGAGCTTAAGAAAATTTTGGGAGAAATAATCAGATTTCATGAGAGAATATTACTTATAGGTAGGGACTGGAACTTGACTTACAATGGTAAGGATGTATCTGGGGGACCTAGAAGGGAAAATACAAAAAAAAAAGCAGGGTAGATTTATGAAGTACTTTATGAAAATATTTGGTATGAAAGATGTGGATTTAGTAGTAGGAACTCAGAAAATGTACATATTATTCCCAAGGTAGAATAACTGGTTAGATTAGACAGAAATTATATTTAACAGGAAGATGTGAATTTAGTTGAAAGCTATGACACACATCCAATAACTATTTCAGTTCATGCACTAATAATAACCAAGATAAAAATGTAGGGTAATGAAGTAAAAATGAGATACTGGCACTTATATCCTGGTCTCCTCGGCATTGTGTGCATGCCTTTACAGCCTTCTATCTAATCCGACCATTAGTCTGCTTAAAGCTCAACCTTTCTCAGCACTACCTTCTGCGGAACTGGACCCCTTGATTATCCCTCAGGATAGTGCGGAACTGGATACACACAACATTTACCTGAAAGAAATTACAGCCTTCTATTTGGGTCTATATTATAACACTGAATTTTACAAAGATTGAATGTTATAACATCGAACCCGTAATGTCGAACGCTGAAAACAAAGAAGGTGCACGACACTGAATTCTTTCCCAGGGAAAGAATTTGGTGGGCCATTGCTGTGGCTTCACTGTTTTCAGCATTCGATATGTTGGAACATTACGGGTTGGATTCAGGTAAGTGTGCGATTGTGTGTAGGTTAGGGGGTGGGTTAGGTGAGTTAGGGTTAGGGAGCGGGTCAGGTAAGTGTGCGGTTGTGTGGACGTTAGGGCGCGGGTCAGGTAAGTGTGCGATTGTGTGTAGGTTAGGGTTAGGGGGCGGGTTAGGTGAGTTAGGGTTAGGGCGCGGGTCAGGTAAGTGTGCGGTTGTGTGTTGATTAGGGGGCGGGTTAGGGTGCGGGTGAGGTGAGTGTGCGATAGACACGGACCTTAGGGTTAGCGTTGGGTTAAGGTAAGTGGATAGCTAGTAGTGTATGTAAAGTTTAGTTTAGGTTTAGGTGTAGGATTTTAAGTGTATGTGTGGATTGCTCTTTTTTGTGTGCGTGTGTGTGTATGTTTCTCGGAATAGCAAATTTTTTCCCTAGGAAAAAATTTGTTATTCTGACTGTTCGATGTTTTCGGATCTCGGTGTTTAGGGTTTGATATTATAACATTCGATGTTTACGAACTTCGATGTTATAATATAGACCCCTCTACTCAGCCTGACCATTAGTCTGCTTAAAGCTTAGCCTTCCTCAGCATTACCTTTTGCAGAACCGGACCCCTTGATTATCCCCCTCAGGACAGTGCACAACTGGATGTGCACATAATTTATCTGAAAAAAAGTAGGTATATTTTGCCAACTGCGCTGCCAAGTACTTTTCAGTGTACTGTAGCGTTTGCATCAAAAAGACCTGCACACTCACCGAGTGACCCCCCCAAACCTGTGTGTGTTGTTTTACTGTAAGCTGTTTTTTCATTTACTTTAAATCCCCTTGTACACCACCAGATGCCAGTATTACCTAGAAGTAATTAGTTCATTAACAGTTTTAGCTCCTGCAGCTGTGTCTCTTGGAGCATACCCCACACCTCTGAACTGTAAGCTATTAGCTGTTTCTTTATTTCTGACTTCAGCTAACATAGAGTAACTGGTTACATGTTGCTCTTGCCTTCTAGGCTAAGGCAGTGACTCTCCTAACATACGGCCATTCTTTGCACAAGAACACAACTTTCTCTGTCTGCTCTCTCTTGCCCTTGCCTCAGTGATTTACTCCCATTCACTCTGCATGGTGGCTCTCCAACCTACCTTTCGGGCATACCTGGTTGATTGTTTTTCTAAATGCTTCTCCCAGCCGGGTCAATTGTGCATTCCTCACAGGCAATATCTAACCCTCCTGTCCACCATTACGTCCTGTATATCCCCCCCACCTTTTAGCATACTACATCCTAGGCTGTTTATAAATTACACTCTACACTCCCGGTCTTCTCGGAGTTGTGTGCATGCCTGTAAGTATGCAGTTGTATTTTTGTTGTTGAAACTTATATTGATTGTCGTATCATACCTCTTTTTGCTAACACATTGTCTAAATGCCAATTACGTTATTCTGTGCTTATTAGAACCTCATACAATCTGTATCAGTATTACAGTGCCTGCCTCCTTGTTGTGGATTAACTACTCCCTCAGCCTGTACTGCCCCTGGTTGCAGTTACTTTAGCCTCAGGGAGTTACAAACTAGACTCACTTTGCTAACAGCGTAGCAGCATTTTGTTCTTTTGAGGACTGCTTTAAGTGAACTGTAACGACTTGAGCATCTGTTTACTTTTATGGCCACTTGTACGTCTTGGCACGGACAGACAAATGCTACCACTGGGATTATAAATAGCTGAAAGCAAGTTCTGTTGGTGATTATGTATGATAATTGTTGAGACGCACATGTCTGTATTAGTTATTCCTTGATACCACTTATGCGTTTTGCCTGTATTAATTATTCCTTGATACCAATTATGTGTTTTGCCTTGTACTGTTGCCACAGATTTTATCTTACAAGCTTTGTTTGCTGTCTCCTTACCTCTAGCTGCTTTCCCCACTCGCACTGCTGTTCCTTCCTTCCCGCTCTCTATACTTTATGCTAAGAATGGATTTTTTCAATCTTGTACCTTGCTGCTTCAACTTCTACTCTCTTCTCTCTCCAGTTGTCTCCCCGTTCATTCTTCTAACCAACTGTACTCCATTGTAACATTGTATTTCTTTCATCTTAGTTACACCCTTCTATCCAGCCTGACCATTACTCCGATTAAACCTTAACCTTCCTCAGCATTACTTTCTGCGGAACTGGACCCCTTGATTATCCCTCAAGATAGTGTGGAACTGGATGCGCACACCATTTATCTGAAAGAAAGTAGGTACTTTTTTGCCAACTGTGCTGCCAAGTACTTTTTAGTGTACTGTAGCATTTGCATCAAAAAGGCCTGCACACTCACTGACACCCCCCCAAACCTTTATTTCTTTATTCCCTTTCCACTGCTGTTTTACATATGTTGTTTTTTCATTTACTTTAAATCTCCCTGTACACCACCAGATGGCAGTATTGCCTAGAGGTAATTAGTTCACTAACGGTTTTAGCTCCTACAGCTGTGTCTCTTGGAGCGTGCCCCGCATCTCTGAACTGTAAGCGATTTGCTGTTTCTTTATTTCTAACCTCAGCCAACATAGACTAACTGGTTACATGCTGCATTTGCCCTCTAGCCTAAGGCAGTGATTCCCCTAAGATACAGTTGGTCTTTGCACAAGAACACTAGTTTCTCTGCTCTCTTCTGCCCTTGTGTCAGTGCCTTACTCCCATTCACTCTGCATGATGGCTCTCCAACCTACCTGCTTTCAGGCATATTCAGGCATACCTGGTTGATTGTTTTTCTAAGTGCTTCTCCCAGCCGGGTCAACCCGCTCTGTTTGCCCTTGCTACAGTCGGGCTCACTCCCCTCCCCTACCCTACCCCCATACCCACCCACCCCACTTTCATTACATTTATACTTTCTATATTCCTCCCCCAAGTTGCAAATCCTCCATCTCCACCAGCAGACCCTCCCCTCTCTATCTACTTATTCCCCTCCTACTCTACTTACATCTTCACCTATATGCATCTCCGCTTACTGCACTACCCCCTTTCCGCTCTGCCCTCCTCTCTACTCAAATAAAATAATTTTTGCTGCTTCACTTAAATAACCATCACATATCTCCTACATGTCACCACTATACCTTACTATCCCCTCCTCCTCCATCACTGTCATCATACCATTCTCCAATACAATACCAAACACCTACAACCATCTCTCAAAACTACCACTCACTTCTCAACACCCCCACATACCACATCTCCCCATATCTATCGCTACTTCTCCCTCCAAACTCTTTACTATAAAAACATACACTAACACTTCTCCCCCCAACCCATTAACACATAGAACTTCCTTTATTCTAATCCTATTCTCCTCTTTACTTGGGTTCCTAGATACTCTACTCTTGGATGGGGACATCCACCTCAATCCACAGGACCTACCTCCCCAAACTCTCACAAGCTATCACCCACTACCCCCCCCAGATACAACCACAAATTCACTCTGCCTAATCTAAATATCTAACTATTTTCTCTCTGAATATCCAAAGCATCCCTAACAAAAATCACAATTTTGCATTCATGGATCAATCTCAACTCCCCTCATATCCTAACCCTCTCAGAAACCTGGTTAAAAAAATCACATATACAGCTCTAAAATCCTACCCCCAGGCTACAACATCCTTCATGCTGATAGACCAAACAAGAGAGGTGGAGGAGTAGCCATCCTCTACTCTGACCAATTTAATCTCTCCTCACTCTCAACTCCCATACCCAGCTTTGCGACTGCTGAAAGCCTTACTGCAAACTGTCATCTCAACCCTCACAAAAATATTTGCCACCGTATCCATCTATATCCCTCCATGTGACAACACCCCTATTCCTGAAATCTTCCTCTCCTGGCTCACCCTACATGTTCCTTATGAAACTATTATACTTGGTGACGTCAACACTGACTGGGCTTCACTTTCCTCCTCGCCACCTACTCATACCCTCAACATATTTGGCTTTCACCAATTTATTACCTCACCTCCCAGGCCCAACAAAAACTCTAATACTGGTTCTATAATAGATTGGTTCCTTACTTCCAAGCCCAGTCTCTATCATAGCCCTGGCATTCTTGCAAACTCTCTAAGTGACCATTCCCCTACCTTTATTCATAGAAATTTCAAACATTCACCCAAAGAACACCAATATAGAGAATGTCACAATCTGACTCAATTTGATCCTGTCAAGTTCAAGTCTATATTATCCAGCATCAATTGGAACATCTTTCATAACCCCCCCCCCCTTAATGATAACGTTACTACCTTCAACAAGATATTTTAGGTGTACTTAACTCCATGGCCCCATCCAGAAGAATGAGGGTAAAATCAAACTGTGCCCCATTAAGCATACATGCTCATTTATACATCAGAGAGATGTTGCCTGGAAAACTTGGACCAAAAATAAAACCCCTTCCCTACTACAACTTTACAAAGAACTTAGAAACTTGTGTAAAAAAACTAGTCATTAAAGACAAAAAAAATCTTTACCTCCAACCAATACAGCCCACACAATAACCCCAGAAAATGCTCGTCTGCCATTAACAAAGTCCTCCACCCCAGTAACTCCTCAACCCCCAACCCCTTCCCTAACCATACTGCCTCAGACACAGCAGCTCTACTAAACAATCACTTCATTGAAACAATCCAAAAGTTAACTCAACAAAGTTCCACTGCCTCAGCCCTGCCCTTTCTTCCCACACCTTCTCCCTCCAATACTTTCTCCTTTCAACCTGTTCCCAACACTTTCATCAAAACTCAACTGAATAAACTCAAACCCTGCTCACCCTCTGTTGATAAATTACCTCCCACTTCCTTAAAATTGCTGCTAATTCCACCCCCTACCCTGTCTCTATTCTCTTAAACCATTCCATTACTGAAGCCCTTGTCCCTGACATATGGAAAGCCTTTTTCACTATCCTTCTCCATAAAGGTGGAACCTCCACTGACCCATCCAACTATCGGCCCATTGCTCTACTCTTCCCCTTTCCAAAATTATCGAAAAATGTGTCCATACCCAACTACTTAAACATTTACTAGATAATATTTTAACTTCCACCCAGCATGGATTTAGACCCCACCATAGCACATCTATCGCACTACTCTCATTCACCCAAACTGTAGCAGAAGCCAATGACAACTATCTTCTAGTTTCCTGTCTATTCTTTGATCTCTCCAAAGCTTTAGATACAATCTCACACCCCAAAATGTTATCCAAACTTTCTGATCTCCATCTCTCTACCCCCTCTATAAACTGGCTCTCGAGTTACCTATCTGATAAACAACAATCTATTTGCTGGCAATCTGTCACCTCCCTATTCCTACCCATCAACATCGGCATTCCCCAAGGTTCTATTTGGGTTCACTTTTGTTCAATATCTTCATCGACCAATTACACACAGCCACTAAATTCTCCACTCTCTTGCAATATACCAATGACTCAGCCCTGATTACCACCACCATGACGCTGAACTCCTTGCTCGTACCCAAAACTTCCTCACCTCCATTAAAACCTGGCTTACCAATAATCAACTAATACTAAATCGAAAAAAAAATGCTACTTTTCCTTCTCAAAACACTGGCTCACCATAAATCCTCCCTCTCCCTTACCTCACTTAACACTATCATCAGCCCTGAACCGTATACTAAAATTACTATCGACGATGAACTTAAATTTGACATACATATCAATCAATGTATAAAGAAAACACACCAAATACTTGGTCTTCTTTAATGTAATCACAAATTACTCTCACCACCCACCAAACCCATCCTAGCCATGTCTCTTCTCTTACCCAGTCTTCTGTATGCAGCTCCAGTCCTTACTAACGTGCAGTCATCTCTTCTCTTCAAATGAGAACAAACTTACAACAAAATAGCTAAATTTGCTTCCAATCTACTCTACAAAACCCACCACTGTCTTGCTCTTAAGTCCTCACAATGGCATGAATTCCAGAAACAACTACTTTTTCCTCAACTACATATTACTCACTTTATTCTCTTTAACCCCACACCCTGTCCCTCCATCTCTAACACTGTATCACTCTATATCCCACAGCATCAGCTTCATACATCTGACAAATCTCCTAGATATCTACAAACCTACAAAGAATAGAGGAAAGTCCCTATATAAATACTCTGTCGCTCATACCTGGAATGCCCTTCCCCTCAACATAAGACATATTCCCCAGAAAACACAATTCAAACTTGAGCTTAAACAATACCTACAAAAGACCTGGTCCTGTCCTTTTCAATCTCCAACCTGCAATACTACTGCTTTCTACACCCTTACCCCAAACACACCTTCTTATTTTTCTTTTTCACTTCCTACTGTATATACCTATATCTTGTTAATGTACATCATACTTTTTACTTATTTGAGTCTGGCTGCTACTTGTATAAATTGTTGCAGAAGAATATACTTCTGATACTGCACTATCTTATGAAACTTGAACACAACTGTATAAATAAAATGAATGTCTCTTTCATGATGTAAAATTTCTAGTATGTACTCCACTGTAATTGCATCATAAAAGCATACTTTTTATAATTTGTATAAAAAAAAAGAAAAACGTTTTGTAAAATTGTAACTTGTATTTTGGAGCTTTTCTCCTTGGGTCTCCACTGAAAATGGGCCTCTGACTCAGCTAGACCAACCCGGTTAACAAATGAAAATAAATAAATTATCCACCTACCTGTTAAAAAGGAAGGAATTTAAGGAATGCACAGTGGAGATTATTCAAGTTATTATGGAAAACAGACATTTCTTCAAAAGTTATAGCTAGTGAATGGGATAAAATGAAAGTGGAGTTTAAAAATAGGCTAAAAATAAAAGAAAGAAAGATATGGTTAAGCAGTAAGAGAAAGTAGAGGGCTGACAAAGGTTAAAGTATTGCAGAATAAGGATAATCTCACAGAAAAAAAAGAAGTGCAACTGCAGAGTGCTAAAGATAAAATAAGGGAGTATCTGGATAATATCCATGAGTTTAGAAAGCCTGCTGTTAAGCAACTGTTTTTTGATAATAATGCTTGAGCACAAAAACTTTTAGCACAACTTAGGCAACAGAAAGTAGAAAAGGCTGTGGCCAAACTTAGGGAGCCTATAACAAGGAAAATAACCAGATATTCTGTAGAGGTATTAAAGATATTTATGAAATTTTATGAAAATTTGTATAGAGCAGAGTAGGGTGGTACAGTGACGCAGAAGGCAGTGTTGCCGCCTCACAGCAAGACGTTCCCTGGTTCGATTCTCAGCTGAGGTGCCTTCTGTGCAGAGTCTGCATGCCCTCCCTGTGTTCACATTGGTTTCTTTTGGGTACTCCGGTTTCCTCCCACATTCCAAAATACATGCAGTAGGTGGACTGGACTCCCTAAACTGGCCATAGGTGTGTGTGTGTGTGTGTGTGTGTGTGTGTGTGTGTGTGTGTGTGTGTGTGTGTGTGTGTGTGTGTGGTGTAGAAGAATTACCACAGCAGGGCAAGCCACCTGGTGGTCTAACTCTCGGATCTAGATGACTGCCACTGCCACTGTTGAAGTGACACCTGACCCCATGTACAAAAATGGGACTAGGGGTTGTGGATGGACGGATAGATTGATTCTATGAAGCAGAGAAATGCGGAAATTGAGAAACAGCACAAATGGAAATATTTACAGAAGACAAATATGCCAAGGTTACAGGTAGATGAGGCTTAATTAACAGTTAAGATAGGAAATGAGATAAATACCTGGGACATGCAATCAATCTGGAGGAAAAAGTCTCCAGGAACAGGTGATATTTCTGGGGATGTTTGGAAGCTAGGAGAAAAGAAAGTGATAAGATCTGGAAGTTTTTTTTAACAGTATGTTAAAAGAAGGGGGAGCAGCAACATCCTAGATGAAAGTTGTGGTTGGTATAATATTTAAATATGGTAAAGATCCAGCAGACCCAGCTTTATATAGACCCATTTCAATTTTAGACCATATTATAAAGTGTTTACATCTATAACAGCTAAAACAATGGCTAAAGGTGATGCCAAAACTGATAGATATGGACCAATGTGGTTTTGTGGAGGGAAGGCAAACATTTGACAACATTAATAGAACAATGATCATCCAGAGGAAATCAGAAAGCAAGAAAATAAAATACCACTGTTGTGGGTGGGTCCTGATGCAAGGAAAGCATTTGGCAGAGTAAAAAGGAATTTTATGAGTAGGGCAATGAAAGCATTTGAATCCCCTGAAACAACTGCAAGGTTAATTATGAGGAAATATGACGGCTCAGAGAGGCATGAATTGAAGTGTGAGGATTCCTGTTTGATAAGTTGTGTCTGAACAGAGGAACCAATCAGGGGCGTTCTCATTCCCTTTTGGTATTTGTTTTATAGTTAGAGCCATTGGCAATAAAAATAATAGACTCAGAAATGGAAGGGCATAACTGGCATAGTTATTATGAAAAGTTGGCTTTACTTGCAGATGGTATTATTTTACACCTGATAAGGACATTTCAGTGCTGTGGAACATTTTGAGACAGTTTTGTGATGTTTCTGGATACAACATCAATAAAGATAAAACAAAGGCTATAGTTGTAAATTATGTACCCACAAATGAATTGGTTCAGCAATACTCATATTCAAGGGGACATTGCAGAATGAACTATTTAGGAGTATGGATTAAAAAGGGTTATGTTATGGCAGCTAAGGATATGAGGGAAGACGCTAAATAAAAGATAATACAAAAACTGAGAAACTGAAAGCTCGCTAATGGATATGGATAGCAAAATAAAAACAGTGAACATGTTTTAGTCCCTTTAGCTTTACATACAGGTCAAAGATATTTTTATCAACTACAGGAGAAGTTGTAAGCAATAATTAATAAAGAGCTGAAAGAATGTATCTGGGAGGGAAAGATGGCAAGGGCCAAGTGGGATAAATTGATCCTGCCAACAGAACAATGCATTTTAGGATTACTTGTTTTAAAGGGATATTTTTGAGCTACACAATTAAGGCTCATATACATAACATAAGCAAAGGGATGATGATGAAACTGGGGAAACTCAAGAAATGAAAGAGTGGGATTTTGGATGCAGATCCTTAAGGACAATAACAACAGCTATATAGAATATTATATTCATAAAGCATTAGAAAGTTTTCTAAGAACTAAGCCAATCCAAGAATGGAGAAAGGAGATTTTGCCAATAGGGATGACTTCAATTAGGAGTACAGAGAATAGGTAAGAGGAGGCTGGAATTTACTAGAGAAAACTGCCAAAGGAACCAAGGTACTGGGAGCAAATACCTACAGTCTAGAGACGGCTTTCCCTACCATATATAACACACACAGGCAAAGGGAAGGGATGGGGAATCTTAAGTGAACATTTTTCCTCAGGTTTTGGAATGAAATGAGTTGGCAGACTTTAAAAGTTCCCTACAGAGTATTTTGTCAGAAATATTGGATAAGCAAATGGGTGTAATGAAGGAAATTATTCTTTTGAGTTGGGACACAGGATATGAACTGTCTAGACATAGTAAGGCCTTACTAAGTTTAATTCTGGTGCCAGCCAAAAAAGCAAATACTACAAAATGGAAATCAAAGTCTATACCCACTGTATTTGAATTACTGAATATTGTAACAGAGATAAAAGAATTGCAAGTGGGGTCTCTAGAAAAGAGTAGGAGCAAATTACATACAAATTCATGGAAACTGTGGGAACAAACAATACATACAGAATAATGTTCTGGAGGAGGATTGAGGTTTAATGGAATGCAGGAATTGAGCAATTTATGTAATGTCGGAATGATGACAGTTATACAAAAGGACATATGTGATGTATAACGTATGTAACTGGGAACAAGTTAATTTGCCCACAACAAGTACAAATATGACTCTGTCATTGTCCATGTTGGTGTGAATGACCTGAGACGTACCTCCCTGGACTACATGAAAAGAGACATGGAAGAGCTCTCCGATCTTGTAGCCCAGGCAGGTATGACTCTAGCCCTGAATAGCATTCTGCCATCACCCAGAATGAAACTGCAGTACAAGGACAAAATGATTGACTTCAACAATTGGCTAAGCTTCTGATGCCATTCTAAAGGGATCCAGTATCTGTCTGCCTGGGATGACATGGTCGACAGACCACGATGCTTTGCCAGAGATGGCCTGCACCTGTCACCCCTGGGATTCCGGATACTGGCTAAGGTTCTTGCCGCCCCTATAGTGCCTTTTTTAGGCAAGGTTCAAATGACAAATTCACCACCGTAACAGGAACAGGCAAGCAAAAACTGAGGGTAATGCTACTCAATGCTAGAAGTCTAAATCTCAAAATGCACTCACTCGAGGCACTCCTTAAAATGGAGAACATTGACATCTGTGCAGTGACTGAGACCTGGTTCAAGGCTCCAGAGAACACCCCTGCACTACCAGGCTATAACTCATACCACACCTTTCGGCCATGTAACCTGGACTGGAACACCAAAGGCGGAGGTGTGTCCATATTCATTAAGGATATCCACACCTCCAGGCTAGTTGCTCAGCATAATGCAGCCGAGGTTATCCAAGTGCAACTAACTCTGGGCAAAACTGCAATCCAAATTGTAGCTTGCTACAGATCACCCACCATGCCCCAGGATTCCCACTCCTCTTATCTTGGTGTACTGGAAAATATTAGGGTTCAACCAAACACCCTAATAATGGGTGATTTCAACTACCCCACCATTAACTGGGAAAACTACTCATGTACCAACTCCTTCACTCAACGCTTTCTGGAATTCATAAACTCCAATGCCCTGGATCAACTTATCCACACCCCCACCAGAGGCAACAATATCCTAGATCTAGTCATTACCAACATGAGTGACCAGTGTTCCACATCTGAAGTCAATGCCTCATTGGTCCAATCCGACCATAAGCTAATTACCCTAGATATCCACATCCTGCCTCCACCTCCCCATTAAGGAAACCATGGTAAAACATTTCTCCAAAGCCAACTTCATGCTTCTTAAGACAGAAGTGGTAAACTTCATGACACCCATGCAGATGGACAATACAGTTACGACTACTGAATCCTACACAATTGCACTTTATAAGCACTTACATGAGTGCATGAATCGTGCTATCCCAAACAGAACCAAGACGCTATCCTCCAAAAAAAGGAAGCCAATCTGGTGGTCCCCTCCTACAAACAAATTGTACAACAGAAGGAAGAAACTGTTGCAAAAGAGTAAAATCCCACGAGTGGAGGAGCTCCCTGGTCAGCCTCAGTAAAAAGTTCCGATCCCTGATGAAATCCTCCAAAGCTAGTTACGAAAACAAAATCGCCACTGATTCTAAAGACAACCACAAAGCATTCTATAGCTATGTCAAGAATCTCAATGGCAACACTCAGATCTGCTCTGAGTTATAACACAATGGCACTAAATATACAGACCCAACTGATATTGCCAACATCCTGGCAGATAGGTTCAGTGCTAACTTTACCCCCCTCTCACCCCCTAAAGAGCCCATCTCTATACCCACCTCTATATAATGCAAAGTTCCTGTAATCACGGTTGCACAGGTAAAAACCACACTCTCCAAAGCCAAGAACACAGCATCCATGGGACCAGACAACATCCCAGGCTGCATTCTACATGAACTACAGAATGAACTGGCACCCTACCTAAGTACCATGTTCGATCATAGCCTCACCTCAGGCTTTGTGCCTGCTGAATGGCACACAGCAACGGTTATCCACCTCCACAACGGGGGAGCCACCACGGACCCCGGGAACTACCGCCCCATTAGCCTGACGAGCCTGGTCTGCAAGGCCATGGAACATACCATCATGGAACTTATAAACAAAGACACTGGTAATCTCCAAACTCTAGACCCCACCCAGTTCGGGTTTGTAAAAGGCAGATCGTGTCTCCTAAACCTGATAGACTTTCAAGCAGTCACCAAAGCTGTAGACAAGGGTAAGGTGGTTCACACAGCCTATCTAGATCTTGCCAAGGCTTTCAACACCATCCCCCACTCTGGAATTATAGATAAACTCACTAAACTATGTATAAATCCCTATGTCACAAGATGGGTTGCCAACTGGCTCATTGACAGAACCCACACTGTGAAAGTAGCAGACTCCAAATCCGACTTCAGACCAGTGACAAGTGGAGTACCACAGGGTTCAGTCCTGGGTCCTCTCCTGTTTGGTATCTACTTCTCAGAAGTACAGGCTAACACAAAGTCTTTGGCTAACTAAGTTTGCAGATGACTGCAAACTAGGAGCCATAATCGAAACTCCTAACGATGTGGACAGCCTACAAAAGGGCCTCACTGAGACAGATGCCTGGTGTCAAAGCCATGGCCTCAAGCTCAATGCCAAAAAGTGCACTGTCGTCCCCTTTGGTAAAAACTCTGTACCCATGAACTACAACATAGGCGGTAGTATACTTAACACCGAAAGTGTGATGAGACCTTGGGACACAGGTGAACAATAGTCTCTCCTTTGATAATCACATCGCCACAGTAGTCAGAAAATCCTTCTACGTGGCACACCTCATCACAAAAGGTTTCTCATCCAGAAAAAAAGAGGTCATTGTTCCCCTCTACTCATCACTCATAAGACCCATTATAGAGTACAACACCCCTTTTGGTAAGTACCTCACAAGACGTCTACAAAAACTGGAAAGGCCGCAGAAATACCTCTACCTCACAAAGAGGATTACCGGCCTCAAACAGATGCCCTACGCAAACAATCTCAAAAAACTCCAGCTTTACTCCGTCACATATCGCCTACTCAGAGGTGATCTCTGCCTAACATACAAAGCTATGTCAAACCCAGAGCTGTTGGACATGCTCCACTTAAAGAAATCCCAATCCCTCAGAGCTACACACTCTAGGGACCTAAACCTTGTCACCACAATAAACAGAACATGCCGGAGGAATAGATTCCTGTCCAAGAGACTTCCCATACTCTGGAATAAACTACCTACTTATATCAAACAAAGCTCCTCATTAGCACTCTTCAAGAAAAATCTTGATGATTGGATGGGAAATAGGAAATTCACCCCGAGGATCACCTCTGTGGCTCTGCTCTACAGTGGCACAGGAAAATAATTTTCTTGGGTGGCAAAAGCCAGGGTACCTTTTTGCCTGGGCTTGTATAGGCCCCAGGGCCGATAGCCTAGTACCTACCTATGAACCCATGCCCTTTTTTTTTTCTATCACTGTACATTTGCCTACGTCTTAAGTGATAATTTAAAGGTGTTTAAAAAAAACAAAACAATGGAGTATGCCCTGGCATACTTAGTAAGGATCCCACGCCATTCTTTTGTGAGTTTATTGAGAATATCTATCTTCTCGGAATCAGAAGCCAGATGATTCCAGGGTACATAAATAGTATCTTTCAGGGCAGGCTCCATTGGAGGAGATTGACTCAAAGCTCTGCAGCGTTCTTAATCAGACAATGTCTGATGCATTTCTGGAGGGAGACAGAGGAGCTTCTGACCATTCCTGAAATAAATAATCCTGAGTACTTCTCCTAAGTAGGAGTCATCAGGAGGAGATAGGAAGCAAAGTAAAGTGTCAGTATCGTTATCTGTTTCAGGGACAAGGGCTTTTGGTTCCAAGATTCCCCTCTTCTAAGAGCACCAAAGGGGATTATGATCCTCTTTCATCCTCTGGCTGAAGAATGGGTAGCCTATCTTGTAAGAGCACCAAAGGGGATGATGATCCTCTTTCACCCTCTGGCCGCATGAATGGGTAGCAAAAATTTCAAAGCAACAAGTGTGCACTAGAGGAATGTTATACTTTTGGCAGCAGGGTACTGGTATGAGAGCAGCTTGCATAGAAGACAACAGCTTGATTGACAAAGGTCCAATGCAGGGCCTAATTCTGCATCTGTTTATGTTCACCAAGGGTACACACTTGCACTAATGAGGGAAAAAGTCTCACAGACATCAGAGCATGCATTACAATATCTAGGTCATCCTTGTAGGTAACAGGGCCTATGACAGTTTTCCTTGATGTTAGTGAGTTGTGCTGATTAGAGGCTAGGTCTAAGAAGACTCCTTGATACAGCTACCATTCCCTATTTACTGGCAGGCTGAAGGGATCACTCTATATTAGTTGGCAACAAGTAGTCATGCTCCAGCTGTTTAAGCGTTAATGCTGTCATATCACACTCATTTCAAAGACACCAAGGGCAGTATTCATCAAGAGCCAGATTAGTGATTTAACAAAAGCAGGATCACTTGCAAGGTTTCTAGCATTTCAGGTAGTGAACACACACATTTCTTGGGTCCCAGTTAGGTGATCGAAGTTTTAGAACTTCGAATTTCATATAGCCGAAACAATATGAATGAAGTTTTAAAACTTTGAACACCTAAACGGAGATCTCCATACAGGGCGGAATGAGAATTTTCCCTTTTCCTCGCTGCAGTGAGATCTCGGAGTTGGTATATTTAAATAGTGGGGGGGGGGGGGGTGCAGAGGGGCTTGCCCCCCCTGCATTAAAGTGTAGTAATTTATTTTTGTTTTTTTTTGAATGTTTGAAGTTTTAAAACTTCGATCATATGGTCCCGGCCATATGAGATTTGAAATTTCGATCATTCAATAGGGATTCATATTTCTTATGATAAGAGTTATGTCTGAGCCATTTCTTCTGCCAAACATCAACTCTGTGTCTCAGTCATAACACTCATTGAAGGAAATTGATGTGCTCAGTGTCTACAGTGATTAACTGTTAGGATCTTCTATAAAAATACCAGCTCAGTGCCCCACTCATTAAGTGCACAGTTTTCCATCTGTCACACATTTTGACATATGCCAGGCTAACAATATATATGTCAAAATGTTTGCTGGATGAAAGACTGTGCACCCACTGAGTGTAGCACTGAGGTGGGTTGTTAAGAGAAAATCCTAACAGTGACCCACTGCAAAAGCCCTGCATATTAACACTGTTAAATTATAGTATCTTATGGCAAAAAATATAAACAGAAGCCCCTTAACTATGAAAACATTACAGTTCATTCGGAGACAAATATGATAAGACATCAACATTTCTTATTAGAAAAGCAAAATAAAAACCATCAAAATAAAATACCAATTAACTCATTACAGCTGAGTTCGCCTCCAGGCATTTCTGCAGTTACCTCCTTCTGCACCTCTACGGGTCAAATGTTGCTTGTTCATATTTGCATTAATAATTCCAAAACCATGCTACATACAATGTGTCAGAATATTTTATCTTGAAGCATACATGCTAGCAAACACAACTGTATTGATATTTGACCTCTGTCAATAAGTATTTGTTAAAACTGTTAGGTGATAACTTCATTTTTCAAAGGCTCAAGCCATACCCACTGGGAGTTAAAGGTACACACTCAAAAGAGCTGTACTGGAGGGAATGAGTTAAAGAAGATGAATATGAGAAATAAAAACAAACAAAGAAGTTATTACTACTTCTGAATGATACACAACATGGTATACAAAACAAACATTTGACTATATCAAGCAAGTATATTCCAATTAGAACAGTGAAAGCATGTCTATTACTCTGAATGTTCAACAAGAGAGTTCATCCTTGGCCACTTTGCTTATTTCTTCTGCTGTAAGGGAGCAATATAATCTATGTTCAAACAACAGAGAAAAAGGAGACCAGCTTTATCCTTTTAGTTCATCCTTGGCGACTTTGCTTATTTCTTCTGCTGTACGGCAGCAATATAATCTATGTTCAAATGAAGAGTAAAAGGAGACCAGCTTTATCCTTTTCATTATAGATGGGGCTAAAAACATGTAACTGACCACTAGGAGGTCTGTAATGGCCAAGGTGGAGCAAGCATCTGCAAAGTTTCTAGAAGAATGTCCAAGTGCAGAGAGTTGCTTGCAGTACAAGCAGGATACTGAAGACCACAGCCTTTGTTCAGGTCTGCAATGCTTGGGTGCCCAGTACTGAAGACATCAGTATGCTGCATTAGTGCCACTGCCAACAGAAACATGGTCAGACTATGAAGGCAGTGGACAGAAAAAGAAGTTAAGTACTCATCATAATGTTCCATCTGTGTTGTCCATTTTTGTTCTTCCTCAACAGTTGGGTTCGGATGCGAATCGGCCATTACTACATCTCGTTGCCACTTAAAAGCTCTTCAGCTCCTCCCTACCCACAATGCACCAACCCCTAACATACCTCAGATACTTGTTTGCTACATGACAAAGTAAGAAATATTAATATAATACTCCTCACAGAAGAAGCCATTATCTGGAGGTCAATATAAGGCACAGTGGTGTCCTTATAAACTCTCTTTCTTCATTGAGGAAGAATGAAAATGGACAACACAGATGGACCGTTATGATGAGTACACAACTTCTTTATCTGATGTTGTCAATTTTCACTCATTTCTCAACAGTTGGGACACAGTTCCTAGCGACCAAAAACCATGGATAGACTCTAAGGAAGGATATTCCAAAACACAGTTGAACCAAATGCAGGTCTTTCCCTCAAGACCAGATCTAGTTTGTAATGAGTAATAAAGGTATGAGTATTAGCCCAAGTTGCAGCTGTACATATGGCATCCATGGAATGTCTAGATAAAAATACTGAGGAGGTTGCCATGGATCTAGTTGAGTGGACTCAAAGGGTTTGGTAATGAGATACCCAATTTATTGCAAAGGATATGCAGTCAGTAAGCCGTCTTACCAAAGTTACCTTTGCAACTGATTTACCTATTCTGCAGTCTGCAAAGGAGATAAAGGGTTGATCAGATATTCTAATTTCTTTTGTTCTATATAAGCAGAAACGTAATTGCCTATGAACATCTAACTCTACTTTGTTTTCAAATTTTGGAAAGAAGACAGGTAGATTAATGGAGTGGTTAATGTTAGATTCTGACACTACCTTAAGAAGGGTTGGTTTGTAGTGTTAGTCTACCCCTATGAAACATCAAGTAGTGAGGTTTACAGGATAATGTTCAAGTTCAGAAATTCTTTTGGCTGAAGTAATGTCCACTAGAAAAATTGTTTTCCAGTTTAGGAATTTAAGATCACATTTTGCTGCTGGTTCAAAGGGGAAATGGATTAAGGCCTGCAGTACTAAATTCAAGTCCCATGGTGGAGTAGGGTCTTTATAAGGTGGTCTCAACAGAAGAGTGCCTTCCAAGAAGGCCTTACAAAGCTTAGATGAAGCAAGGGAAGACTTTTCAAATCCAATGCGGAAGTTAAGAGATTGCTGCTAAATGAACTGAAATGGTTGAGGAGTTAGCTCCTTTGATGAAAACTGTCAGCAAAAACTCAAGGACACTTTGTACTGTGGATGAAAAAGGGTCAGTATATTTCTTATGCACCCAAAAAACAAATCTCTTCCATTTACTTCTGTAAAGTTTTCTCGTAGAAGCTTTATGGGAAGATAAAAGTATATGATGAACAGGGGATCACAGCATAGGTTGTCTGGCTATTAATTTCAGCTTTAGGTTTGAAATGTCAGGGTAAACCACACCTGTCAGGTGAGACAGGAGGTCTGGAATCAGATTCAGAATCCAAGATGGGTAAAGTAGAGGAGACCAAAGAAAGGGGAACCAAATCTGTTGAGGTCAGTAAGATGCAATGAAGATGACTGCTCTTCAGCTTTCTTTAGAAATTTGGGAATCAAGGGAGTCAGAGAATAAGCATAGAGGAGACCAGGGGGCCAATCATGGAGCACAGCATCCCTCTGAAATTCCCCCAGAGGGGGATCAGGGCAAAGAAACTGCTGCAATTGTTGTTTATAGGAGAAGCAAAAAGACTGCAACAAAGCTGGCCCCATTAACAGAAAATTATTTCTGCCACTTTCATGTTGAAAGACCACTTGTGAGGTAGTAGAATAGGCCTGCTCAATTTGTCTGCTATCACTTTGGACTTACCTGGATTGGATGGAGGAGATAGCCCATTGAAACACTCTGAGGGCTTCTCGATGCAAGGGGTAAGACCTGGTTCCTCCTTGTTTGTTGATGTACCAAACTATTAACTTATTGTCTGTTTGAATCGCAACTGTCCTGAAAGGGAGAGAATCCTGGAAGGCCTGCAATGCTATGACCACTGCTCTTATTTCCAGGACACTGATATGCATGTTGGCTTCTTTTGGGGGGGGGGGCAACTGCCTTGGACTGTTTCCCCAGGACTCTTGGGGGGGGGACAAGTGCCTTGGAGTGATTCCCCAGGAAGTCCCCCCAACCCAATCTGGGCTGCGTCCATGGTCACTATGGCCTTGGGTTGAGGAAGAATGAAAGGACGACCTTGTAAAGCCTGATCTGATCGAATCCACCAGGAAAGGTAATTCTTGCAAGTCTGAGTGATTCTTATTTGGGCTGACATCCGTTGATAAAGAATTGACTATTGTGTTGTTAGCATCTACTGAAGCATTCTCATATGAAATCCTGCTAGAGGAACTAAGATCATGGCAGCTGACATTGACCCCAATGCTTAAGGAATCAACTGGGATGGAATTTTGGTACTGTGAACTATTTTTCTGACCTGGAATATGGTTTACACTCTTGATAGAGGAAGAGAAGCAGTTACAGACACAGTTTTGAAAACTGTTCCTATAAACTCCAGTATCTGAGAAGGTTCTTAGATTTGTTGTTAATTTATAGTAATTCCTAGAATGGAGCAAGTTTGGAGTACCTGATCTCTCACTCTTACTAGCGGATGCCTGGTTGGGACGGTGATGAGCCTGTCATCTAGATGCGGAAACACCTGGAATCCCTGCAGTCTCAAGTGAGCTTCAACCACTGCCATGCATTTGGTGAACACCTGGGGGCTGTGGTGAGACCAAAGGGCAGGGCTCGAAACTGGTAATGACTCGTTCCCAGCTTGAAGTGTTAAGTACCTTTTGGACTGCCTGTTCATTTTTATGTGACAGTACGCATTTTAAAGGTCTATCAACCGCATCCAGTTGTCCTTGCCCAAAAAGGGCAAACTGGAATGAACTGTGACAGTCTGAAACTTTGTGTGTTGTTCAAGTTGATGAGATCCAAAATTGGTCTCCAGCCACTGTTTTCTTTGGCACTAAAGAATCTTGAGTAAATTCTGGATGCTGTCTGGTCTTGTGGGACCTCTTGGATGACTCTTTCCTAGCAACTTTTGTATTTCTAGTGCTGCTGTACTCATCTGATTGGGTGGAACATCGGGACATTTTCATGAGGATTGAGGTGGATGGGAAAAGGGAATTATATAACCTCTGGAAATGATCCTCTGCACCCAGGTATCTAGCCAGGCTCTCTGGTGCAGGGATAAATGACCCCTAACTGCCTCCCTAGGGGGACAATCGGGACTCCTTTCAGGAGTGCTGATATGGTCTGTTCAAGAAAGAATCTCTAGAGAATTTGCGGGTCACCTCTACATGACTGGCGTCTTCCATTTGAGTCCCCCCCTGCCTCTAGGGCAACTGTCTCCATGTGGATCTTGGAAAAGACACTGAGATTTTTTGAACCACATCTTTTGTCCTCCTCATTGCTTCCTAGAAAAAGTCCATCTTTTTCACATCTGGAGTGTGTGTGCTTCACTTTGGGGCTGAATAAAGAAGTTCTGTCAAACGGGGCATTGACAGAAAAAGACTTGAAGGGCTCTGCAAAGTCAAACAAGTGCATCCAGGCATGCCTCGTAATTGAGATGCCTGAACCTGCTGCCCTTGAGGTACCCCTCAGCTGCTTAAGAGATGAGCCTTATGGATGAGTTAGAAATAGACTGTAGGGTCACCAACTGTGAGGCCACAGAAGCCTGAGTCTCAGCGGTAGTGGTCCCTGAAAGAGAATTTGACAGTAACTTAATCAAGTCTCTTTGCAATCTAGTAAAATGTGCCAAATCATTCAGAGACCTAAGAGCAAAGGTTGCTGAAGTGTAGACATGCTTCCCAAATTTGTCCAAAGCCCTCGACTCCCTGTTAGTGGGACGGACAGTGGAACTTTGTTCCATAAGTTCATTCTTAGTGGCCACCGCTACAACCAAGGTATCCACAGGTACTCCCTTATCCAAAACTCTCTTCCTGCAAGTGGTGCCAGAATTCAATCTGGTCTCTTAGGGATAGGATCAACCAAGTCAGGTTCCTTCCACATCCGCTTCGAGATCAAATCAGTGAGCTCATCAGCAGGCAATTACCCAGGAGGTAGAGGGGCCAGATCCAACTGCCTCCAGGAATACAGATTCTTCCAGAGAAGGGTTTTTGGAGGACCAACCATCTCTGTTTAAGGATCTCTAGGTTGTCTCCAAATGAGATGTCATCAGGTAGTGATCCTGGGGGATCCTTCCTCTTTGCTGAAGTCACTATCCTCAGTGATTCTGTGGGGAATCCATGTGCCTCCTTTTGCACGTTCTCTTCCAAGGTACTTCAGAAAGATGCTCCGCAGAAGCATCAGAAGAAATAGTGATACCCTGGTGGATAACATGGAATGTTTGGGCTGGCTGTCCCTGTGGAGTCGAATATTGAGGCTCAAGGCACAAAGACAGATGAGATCCTGAAGGGAGATCCCAAGGAGGGAGGAATCATTCATCCTGCAGAAGCAGCGAAAACTCTCTTCACCACCTCAAAAGCAGAAAGCCTCTGAAAGGAAGAAGTCGACGGAGCTGAAAAGACGTGCTTCCAGCCTCGACTCCCTCTGTCCCGAAAATAGTCCACCCAAGGCAAAGGTCAGAGCTGAGCTGTCTAATGCCCAGGCTCTGAGTCGCAGAGACGGCTCCAACAAGTTCTCAGTCAACTCAGACACCTTGGATCCAGCAAGGATGCTACAGCTCAGAGTCATCTGGCTCATCAGAGCTGCAGCACTCAGAAAAGAATTTGGAGCCAAGGACACCAATATTGTCAGATCTGACACAGATGGCTTCGGCAGACTCAGATCCAGGGTCTCTGAAATGGATGAACGGATTGGAGAAGGAGACTATACTGGATGGGTAGTAAGAACCAAGACTTCCTGACCCAAAGGGTTAGGAGCTGGAAGAACAGCCCTCTGTATTTGTTCCAAGACAAATCTCCTCATCATCCTATCCACATCCACATTGGCTTCAGTCAGACTCCTGGAAGAATGAGAGGAGTCTAATGAAGGAGATTTTGTGTGTCATCTCTCCATGAAAGGAGATAGTAACCTGGATGGCACCGGGTCAATGGTGGGTGAGTATCAGGTCTGAGGAAGAGGTACGAGACCCAAGTGGTCTGATTTGACAAAGTCTTCAGTGACTGTGAATTCGGCTTCGAAGCAGAAGTTCTTGAATCCGTCTTCTGTTTATTTCTCAGAGGTATAGTCGACGATGGAGTGGAAGACCCCAACGGTCTCTAGGACATTTTTGAAATCTCCTTAAGTTTTATTTTGGGGGGGGGGGAGTTGAACCACAGTAACTGCTTCAGAAAAGGTAGTAGGCAATAAACTCTTCAAAATTAGCTTATTTTTGTGATCAGCAACCACATAAGGCTTGAAATTTTTACAAATAATCCAATCTACGTTCAGGTGATTTGGACCCAAACAATATACACAAATAATGTGCTTCTGAAATAGGAAGCTTATGCCCATATTGCTAGCATTTTTAAACCCCGAAGGGCCTTTCTCTAACATTTTTGCTACTACAAAAGACTACATACAAGAAAAAGAGTAAAAGGAAAGATTTGTTTTAACAAGATTAGAATGCTAAGGGAGGAAGAATTACTAACAAGAGTACTGCAGAATACACAGATAAAGTTAATTAGGAAGTATAACAAAAAAAGGGAAAAATTACCAACAATGCTAAGAGAGAATACAAGAATTGTAAACAAGGGTATAAGTGTAGAAAAATGACAAAATGAAAGTTATAAAGTCTAAGAAAAATATCACTTAGCAGAATGTAACTTGGCACTATTGATTGACCAGGTCTATTTCATGAAAGCGATAAATGAGATCTTAGGTATGTTAGGGGTTGGGGCACTGTGGGCATGGAGGAGCTCAAGAGCTTTTAGGTGGCCACGAGATATAGCAATGGCCGAGTCGGATCCGAGGATTGGATCCAAACCCCATATTTGAGGGATGAATGAAAATTGACATCAGATCAATATGTGATGTAAGCCCCAAGGAGACCTGTCTTGAGGCAGTTGTCTTAAGACATTTAAAGCAGAACAGAGTTTGACTGACATGGTAATGGGGGGGGGGGGCATCCTGAAGATCCAGACAGCACATATAGATCTCTGCCTAGAGGGTAAGCAGGATGGAATGCAACCTGACAACCCACGAAATCTACCTTTTTACAAATCAACTGAGCCAACTCAGATGAAGAGCTGGCCTGAGGTCCTTGGTCTTCTTGGGTGCTAAAAGGAATCTGGAGTAAAATCTGGATCCTCTCTGGTTTGATGGGACATCCTGGATTGCTTTTTTTTTGTTAAATAAAAGTTGAACCTCTCTTAATACTGCTTCCTTTTGCCTGGGTGGTACGGAAGGGGGCTGGGAAGTCTAAATTGGGGGTTTTACCAAAAAAGGAATGAAGGAACCACTGGCTATGATTCTGTTTACAAAAGCATCCATCGTGATGGACATCTACTTGAGAGAGTGTAAGAAAAAACATCATTCGAATGCATTCAGAGGGGAACAGTCAGCCAAAACTACAGAAGTCACAGGACCGAAATCCTCAAAAGGACCCTGCTACCACTGTGGTTACTGGAACCACCTCTCCCTCTGGAGTGGCATCTGAACAGAGATTCCCTTCTGCCATGAGAACCTCTATCCTGATGCTGACTGGGCTGGGGGCTGTTGGGATTTAGGAAACAAGTCCCTCACCCCTTTATGACTCCAATGAAAAGTCCTTTGAGGGGAGGTGAACTTAACTCCTCCAGAAATTAACATTGTGACTTCCTGCTCACAGGTAGACAGCATGTGTTTAATTGCTGCCCAAAAATGGTATAGCCATTGAAGGGTTCATTGATAAGTCCATTTTGAAGTAATCTAGAAAATTAGTGAGCTGTATCCAGTCTTGTCCTCCAAATGTAAGGCCTGACCCAGCATCTCTAGCTGCTTTATCCATAGATTTATGTATATGATGCATGTACATGTAGGAAATGGTACTCTTCGTAGCCATCTGGTGTTCCATTTGAGAATGGGGTTCCCTGGCTAATAACTTCTCAGATTCTATGATGCTTTCTGCCCAATCTCTCTCTGAAAATGAACCACATGTGCCATGTAGTTTAAAGCTCTGACTGCAAATGTACTGGACAGGTATGCCTGCTTCCCTAGTCTATCCATCATCCTTAAATTCTTGTTGGAAGGATGGATGGCGTGGGCATCCTCTGGGAAGTCCTTCATAACTGCAGCCACCATGATGGTGTCAACAAGAGGCCTTTTGCTCTAATAAGGCCTGTGTTTGGGAGTGTGGAGTACTCTTGTCCAGTTTCTTTGGGGTGGACTCTACTGTGTCCAGCTCTATCCAAACCTTGCCACAGACCATGTCCACAAGTTTATCTAGCCATGCTGCTGAGGGAGAAGAGTTACTGGCCTCCTATAAGATCTGCTCCTCGGGAGAAGTGGGGTCAATGGGCCAAGATGTGTCTATATCATGTGGTCGAAAGCTAATAATAGCGAATGACCACAACTTCAAAAACACCGGAACTCGAAGTTGCAATTGTGGGGGGCTATGACCCCCCCCCCCACTAAATATATATACCAACTCCGAGATCGCACTACAGTGAAGAAAGGGCAAATACCCCTATCTACACTGTAGTGCGACTCCACAATAACAACTTCGAGTTCCGGTGTTTTCGAAGTTGTGGTCATTCGCTATTATTAGCTTTCACCCACGTGATATAGACCCGGCCAAGATCCCTTTGCCTCATAATTCCAACATCTCACTGAGGAAGGATTTTGGGGAACCATCCGCTTTCTCCAGATCTGTATCTACAGTGGGAGACTCAGAGGGGAGAATCCAAGTGCTTCCTCTTGCACATCCTTTTCTTCACGGGCTGTACTCGGAGTACTCATCAGCTCTCTCCTGGGAAGAGTGACCTCTGGATCTCACCGGATCTGGCTTAGAACTTCTCTGGTCCTGAGGGAGTCTCGAAGCTGTTGACTCAAGGTCCCAGCTTTGATGATGCTTAAAGGTAAAATCAGAACTGCTGACATAAGCACACTCAGGGTAGCTCCATTCTGTTATAAACACATTTATTGAATTTTCACTTGTGACATATACAAATTTATATTTATACAAAAATAATCAAACTGTATTAATAAACATTATACTTCATATATAATGCTATATATGATATAAACTGAGCAACATTACATAAATTATTCAATTCCTGCCCCTTTTTTCAACAAGAAACATCTTTATTAAACCATCACTTATGACATAAGCAATCATACATCTATAAAAATGAAAAACCACACCAACACTATCCTTGTTGCAAGCATTTTACATCACAAACCATACTGAAACACTCCCAGTTACAAACATTATACATCACTTATAGTTTACCCAATCATCTTCAGTCAAACATTACATAGCTCATACAAGCCTGCCTTCTTTTAAACCTCATTCCTCTCTGTATGCATTGTCCCCACAATTCCCTTTTTTTCCTTAATAGTTTGCTTGTGCCCTTTTCTAAAGATCTCAATTCCAGCTGTTTTGCCTCTGTTACTATATTCACTACCTCAAATACATCTAGTTTAGATTTTGATTTCCATTTTCCAGTAATTGCTTTTTTGGCAGCTTTTTTGGTAGCCTCTACAATTAGACACAGCAAGGCCTTACCATGTCTAGGCAATTCTGATTCTATATCATAGCTAAGAAAAATCATCTCCCTTATCTCATCAATCTGCCACCAAGCATCTACGACAGTACATCCTGCAGGGAATCCTTAAAGTCCGCCAACCCACCGCACTCCCAGAAAATATGTTCCCAAGTACCTCTTTCTTCCCTGTCACACCTCCAACATTTGCTGTCTACCTGAGGAAAAATTCTCTGGAGTCTACTTGGGGTGTAAAAATATCTATGTAAACATTTCCAAGCAAAAATCCCAAATCTTCTAGATTTTCTTGCATATTCGGGAGACAAACATACATCCTCGCTTTATTTCTTTGTGAATTGCTTATCCAATCTTTCTTTCCAATCCTTTCTAACTTTCCCTAATTCTTATAGTTATCATGCAATATTTTATATGTTCTACTAATTATTCCTTTTTTAATGTCAGCTTATGTTCTAGATTCTACTAAAGACTCTACCACTGCTGGTCTTTTATTGAGGACCCCCCTTTTTCTTTCTCTTTGCCTATACTCTGATATCAATCCTCTATAAGGAAGGCAATTTCCAACCTGCAGTCCAAACAAATTCTTGGCCTCTTCCCATTCTATTTCCTTTTCCTCTCTAGTTATTTTCTCCCAATACCTTGGTTACTTTGCCAGTTTTCCCCAATAAATTCCACCCCCTCTTGCCTATTGTCTATGTCCCTAATTGCAGTCATCCCTATCAGCAAAATCTCCTTGCTACTTTATGGATATAATATTCTATATGATTACTGTTATTCTCCTTAAAGGCCTGCATCCAAAATCCCAGTCTCTCCCTGTTTCTTGAGCTATCATTGTTTCAACATCATCACTTTCCACTTTGAATTACAGTTTTCTGCTTGTGCTATGTAGACTTTTGGATCCAACTCATAAGCTCCCCCTTCTACCCATAATTCCTCAGTGAACTCACAATATCTTAGATTACGTACGCTACCTTATAGATACTAACATAAACAAGAAGAAAATAAGATAAGAGCTGGGGCTCAAGCCTGGAACAAAGGGAGACTTCAAAGATGGCTACACACTGAGGAGCAACTTAATTCTAGCTCTCCCAATGTAAAAACAGAAACTTAGCAGAGAAAGCCAGTGGACCTAGATTTCTGGGTAAATTTCAGTAACTGGTTAGTAGGTGCACAGCCTAGATGCCAGAAAAGAAATACAGAAGACCTGAAGGAAAATCAGCTACAAAAGGAGACAAAAAAAAAAAACACTGACTGGGAAAAGTACTGTAGCTGTTCAACAAAAAGCAGTCCAAGCTTTAGACATGATTTCCAGCAACCTAGAGAAAAGTACAAAAGAACTGCACAGACCTAATTAAATAAATGCAACACTAATGGAGTATATCACTCAAACAATAAAAGGCTGGGAAAAAAATGGAAGAAGCTTTAAACAGACATTCAGATAAGGTAAAAAAAACTGCAAAACTCAGAGGTCGAAATGAAGAAAAGGCTGGCTGAATATGAGACTGCTCAATAACAGATGTTTAAAAATAATAAAAAAAATAGAATTGGAGTACAGAGCATGTAGGGAAAACCTGAGATTTTCAGCTGTATCAGAGAAGCTGTATGGAACAGACTGTATTAATTTTATGAAAGCACAAAAAGGCAACTGGACTGGTATTCCACAACAGAAATTGGTAATTGAAAGGGCCCATCAACCTGGTTATGAGAAAACAACCTAAACCTTTAACGGTCTAGATGCAATCTTACTAGCAGGAGGAGTGGATTCTGACAAAACTGTGGCAGGACAAAGTACTAAAAGTGGGAGACAGGCAGAGCGATGGTGGAGAATGACTACTCATTTTGCACCAGACAGAAGAGCAGTAAATTCATTCCATTATTCAGGCTATGTTGAGAAGCAGGTATAAGATTCAAACTGCTGTAACCAGCTATCTTCAAAATATCTTTCCCTGGAGGAACAAAATCGTTATTTGATGAAGAACATGCTAAAGAAGAAATATAAATGTCTGTCCAACACAGATACAAAAGTTTGTCCAACAAAAAAAGAAGAGCTTGAAACAGAAGGTGATTCTGCTTCTTGTTCTTCTGGTAATAAAGACCGCAGAGCGACTGGATCAGTGACACATTTTCTAGTGTTTCAAAGGAAAATGCTTGAGAAACAGAAAAGAGCAAAATAGTTGACTAGAAGAACCAAGAGTACATTACAAATGAAGCAGAGACAGAGTTTGGGAGATGCAGATAAACAGGAATAGAACAAGAAATTCTGCAAATGTTGAACCTTCCTGGACTTTGTTAAACTTGTAGGGGACTCTACAGCATATGCCCTACTTCATGTAATTAATGTTTGGAGAATAAAATCAGTAACTTGGAAATAGACAAATGTGTGACTACAAAGCAATGACTACATTTGTGAAACATGACAGAACAAGAACATCTGGAAATAATGGACTTTGTTAAACTTGTAGGGGACTCTAAAGCATCTTACTTCATCATTAATGTTTGGAAAAAATCTCAGTAGAAGGGAAGAGGAGGGAGAAAGTCAACTGTAAGCAAAGCAAAACAATTTTTTCCTTAATAGTACACTTTAAATAGTGTATGATTTTCTTTGCATGTCATAAAGTAAACCTTTTTCAGTTATTTTTAAGTGTAAAGGGGAATGTAAACAGGTGCTCCTGTTTTTTTTCTTCCTCCCTTCTTCTTTCTCCTTCAGTTTTAACAAATGTACGCACTGCAATGTAAAAAAAAAAAAAAAGATCTGGTTAAAAGAACATGACAAAAGAAATATTAGTGTGTTTCTTCTCATTCTTGCATAGGTGAATGACTGGGTTAAGGCCATTAGCTTCAATCTAGTAACAACTTTTAAGATAAAGGAACTCCGTCTCTAGCAGACAATCTGATAAACAGAATTGGCTTGGAGAAAATGTTTTTTTTTAAGCATTCAAATGTTTACCCAGCTGAGAGAGCTATAAAGATAAGACAAAACCAGACAGCTTAATAGAACCACAGGCTGTACCATGCATCTTAGCATGGATTACCTTTCTTTTAGGTTAGCTTGAGTTTGTGTGTGTGGCTGTCAGCTTGGAGCATTTGTTCCTATTAGGAAGGTAAAACCTCAATATTTGAAGATGAACATAGTTTGTGTATTATTATTAAGTTAATACGTTTTAGTGGGGTATTGAGTGTGTGTCATACTTCTCAACCTCTTAGTGCAATAAATCTGAACAAAGCCTGACATAATGGGAGGATAAAGGCCCAAAGACACAGGCAGATTTTAAATATTGCTTCTATAAACTTAGAAAGGTGCTACAATAACAGGGTTTGTGTTAACATGCATTTTCTGAAGGATTTGAAGTCTGAAACTCAAATGCATGTCATTATTTTGTGACCTCAGTCCTCAGATCATCCCAGTGTTTTGCAAGAAAACCACAACTTATGTTAGCAACAGACCAAAAATATGTAGCAAAAATCTGGACATTCTGTGAAAATCTGGACAGTTGAGAGGTATAGCTTGCATGTGTACTTTTTGTTTGAGGGTTTTCAATAAAACAATTTCTGTAAGATGTAACATAGGCTCAAATGGAGATGACAAAAACAAGTGTGTAAAAGATTAACATGCCAAACAGTACATGCATGTATCACAAAAGCCGGAACTCAACATTTAACAAAAAAGTTGTTATTCATAACAGGTGGGAATAATAATTTCTCAACAATATGATGCTTTCTATGTTGTTTGTCTTTCAGCTTTTCCCAGTAAGGGGTCACCACAGCGGTACTCCGGTCCGGTAATGATTGGCAGTAGACTTTTTTACAAAACGCCGAGGTGCCAGCTCGACGCCCAACCTTCAAAGAAGGCACACCCATTTACGCATGCTTGTCTTTCGAACGCTACCCAACCGCGGGGAGGACATGCAGACTCCACACAGAAGGCACTCCCAAGCCCAGCCAAGAATCGAACGGGAGAACCTCTTGCTGTGAGGTAACAACGCTACCGCCGTACCACCGTGGCTGTTAATATGATGCTTTCTATAATGTGTTTAAATGTAAATGGTTTTACAGATAAATACAAAAAAGAAAGAGTAGAGAACTATCTTTGTACAGTAAAAATAGCTATGCTACAGGAGACGCACTTGGAAAGAAACGAACATGTGAATTTGATAAAAAAAGTTTTTCAGGGTGGTTATTCAGTGGAATACCTGGGGCAAAGTAAGAGAGGAGTACTTACATGAACTGCAAGAGGAACTCCAATTGTGACCGAACAAAATAAAAAAGATGATAATGCTAGATTTGTAGAACTAAGGGTCTACTGACAAGACAGGAGGATTACAGCATATATTTATATTCCAATGAAAACTGCTATAATGGAGCTTAAGAAAATTCTGGGAGAAATTATCAGCTTTCAGCAAGGAATATTACTTATAGGTGGGGATTGGAATTTGATTTGCAACAGTGAATGTGTCTGGGGGCCCAGAAAGGAAAATATAGCAAAGGAGGGTAAACGTATTAAGACATTTATGAACATATTTGGCATGGAAGATGTGAATTCAGTACTAGGAGTTTGGAGTGAATTTACATATTATTCCCTAAGATACAAAAACTGGACAAGGCTAGACAGAATTTACATTTTCACAGGAACATGTGCATTTCATTGAAGGTCTTGATACCCATGAAATAACTATTTGAGATCATGTGCAAATAATAACTAAAATAAAAGCACAGGGTAATGAAATAAAAATGAGACACTGTCACTTTCCCACTTATCTGTTGAAAAGAGAGGAATGTAAGGAATCAGTATTGCAAATTATTCAGGAACTATTAGAGAAGATAGAAACTTCCGAAAATACAGCTAGGGAGTTGGATAAAATTAAAGTGGAGTTTAAAAATAGGATGGGAATAAAAGAAAGGGAGATATGGTTAAGTGACAAGAATTATTTAGGGGACTGACAAATGTTAAAGTATTGCAAAATAGGGGGGAATCACAAAGAACAAGAGGAGAAACAACTGCAGAATGCTAAACCGAAAATAAAGGATTACCTTGATAATATGCAGGAGTTTAGAAAGACTGCTGTTAAGCAATTGTTTTGTGATAATAACTCTAGAGCACAAAAACTTTTAGCACGACTCAGGCAACAGAAAATGGAAAGGGCCATCGCCAAGCATAGGTTGCCTATAACAAGGAAGGTAACAAGAGATCCTGTAAAGGTATTAGAAATATTTCAAAAATTCTATGAAAGTCTGCATAAAGCAGAGAAATATGGAAATCAAGAAATGGTACAAATGGAAACATTTGTGGAAGAATTAAATATGCCAAGGTTAGAGGAAGAGAAGGTTTAATTACTAACTGTTAAGATTGGAGTAGATGAGTAAAAAATGGTGATGTATAACCAAGCTACATGAAGGTCCCTAGGAAGAGATGGTATTACTGTGGCAGTTTGGAAGCTAGGAGGGAAAAAAACTGACAAAGATCTGGGAGGTTGAGGAGGAGATGTACCAACATCCTGGAAGAAAGTGGTAGTAGCTGTAATACCTAAACAGGGTGGAGATTCATTAGATTCAGCTTCATACAAGCCAGTTTCAATACTACACCATGATTATAAACTGTTTATGTCTATAATGGATAAAACAATGACAAAAGTGATGCAAAAATTGATAGATATGGATCAATATGGTTTTGTAAAGGGAAGGCAAAAATGTGACAACATTAACAGAACAGTGAGGATCCAGAGGAAAGCAGAATTTAAGAAAATACCACTGTTGTTGGTGGGTCTTGATGCACAGAAAGCATTTGACAGAGTAAGTTGGGACTTTATAAGCAGAACAATGGAAGCATTTGCAATCCCTTATAAAATTATAAGGTTGATTAGAAGGATATTTAAGGGATCAAATGCGAAATTTAAAGTGGGTGGGGTCCTCTCTAATAATCTCCGCTTGAGCAGAGGAACCAGGGAGGGGTGTCCTCTCTCCCCTTTGTTATTTGCATTATATTTTAGAACCACTGGCAAAGAAAATAAGGGACTCAGAAATTCAATTCATATAATTGGTATGGTAGTCAAGAAAAGTTGGCTCTGTTTAAAGAAGAATTTATTTTATACCTGACAAAACCATAAAGGGGCATTACAGTGCTGTGGAACATATTGAGATACTTTTAAATATTTTCGGGATGCTAAAACAAAGACAACAGTGGTAAATTATGTACCCACATATGAATTGGTTCAGCAATATCCATACTTATGGGGATATGATAAATTAAGCATTTAAGAGTATGGATTGCGAAAAGGATGGACATGGCTGTGGTGAATATGTATTTTAAGAGGGAGGAGCATAGGGTGACATACAACAGTGGAGGAAGATGCACATAGGTGGATTATATCTTATGTAGGAGGGCCAGTTTGAAGGAGATTGGAGACTGTTAAGTGGTGACTGGGGAAAGTGTAGTTAGGCAGCATAGGATGGTGGTTTGTAGGATGATGTTGGTGATCAAGAAGAGGAGGAGGAGTGTGAGGGCAGCACCAAGGATCAAATGGTAGAAACTGAAAAAGGGTAATTGTGAGGTGGAGTTCAGGGATGAATTAAGACAGGTACTGAGTGGCAGTGAAGAGTTACCAAATAGCTGGGTAACTACAGCAGAGCTAGTAAGAGAGACGGCTAGAAAGGTACTTGGTATGACATCTGGACAGAGGAAGGACGACAAGGAGACATGGTGGTGGAATGAGGAAGTACAGGAGAGTATACAGAGAAAGAGATTGGCAAAGAAGAAGTGGGATTGTCAGAGAGATGAAGAAAGTAGACAGGAGTATAAGGAGATGAGGTGCATGGCAAAGAGAAGTGGTGAAGGCTAAGGATAAGGCATATGAAGAGTTGTATGAAAGGTTGGACACTAAGGAGGGAGAAAAGGATCTGTACCGATTGGCTAGACAGAGGGACCGAGCTAGGAAAGATGTGCAGCAGGTAAAGGTGATAAAGGATAATGAGGGAAACATACTCACAAGCGAGGAGAGTGTGTTGAGCAGATGGAAAGAGTATGTTGAGGGGTTGATGAATGAAGTGAATAAGAGGGAGAGAAGGTTGAATGATGTGGGGATAGTGAATCATGAAGGACAATGGACATGCAAGGAGGAAGTAAGGATAGCTAAGAGGATGAAGAATGGAAAGGCTGTTGGTCCAGATGACATACCTGTGGAAGCATGGAGGTGTTTAGGTGAAATGGCAGTGGAGTTTTTAACCAGATTGTTTAATGAAATCTTGAAAAGTGAGAGGATGCCTGAGGAGTGGAGAAAAAGTGTTTTGGTACCGATTTTTAAGAATAAGGGTGATGTGCAGAGCTGTAGTAAATACAGAGGAATTAAACTGATCAGTCACAGCATGAAGTTATGGGAAAGAGTAGAAGGGACGTGATGATTAGTGATCAGCAATATGGTTTCATGCCGGGAAAGAGCACTACAGATGCAATGTTTGCTCTGAGAGTGTTGATGGAGAAGTACAGAGAAGGTCAGAAGAAGTTGCATTGTGTTTTTGTAGACTTAGAGAAAGCATATGACAGGGTGCCTAGAGAGGAGTTGTGGTATTGTATGAGGAAGTCAGGAGTGTCAGAGAAGTATGTAAGAGTGGTACAAGATATGTACGAAGGTAGTGTGACAGCAGTAAGGCCTGCAGTGGGAGCGACAGATGCGTTTAAGGTGGAGGTGGGATTACATCAAGGATCAGCTCTGAGCCCTTTCTTATTTGCAATGGTGATGGAAAGGTTGACAGACGAGATCAGACAGGAGTCCCCGTGGACTATGATGTTTGCAGATGACATTGTGATCTGTAGTGAGAGTAGGGAACAGGTGGAGGAGACCCTGGAGAGATGGAGATATGCTCTAGAGAGAAGAGGAATGAAGGTCAGCCGGACTAAGACAGAATATGTGTGTGTGAATGAGAGGGAGGACAGAGGAATGGTGAGGATGCAAGGAGTAGAGGTGGCGAAGGTGGATGAGTTTAAATACTTGGGATCAATAGTTCAGAGCAATGGTGAGTGTGGAAGAGAGGTGAACAAGAGAGTACAGGCATGATGGAGTGGGTACAGAAGAGTGTCAGGAGTGATTTATGACAGACTAGTACCATTAAGAGTGAAAGGGAAGGTCTACAAGAGGGTAGTGAGACCAGCTATGTTATATGGGTTGGAGACAATGGCATTGACAAAAAGGCAGGAGTTTGAGCTGGATGTGGCATTGTTAAAGATGTTAAGATTTGCACTGGGTGTGACGAGGGTGGACAGGATTAGGAATAAGTATATTAGAGGGTCAGCCCAGGTTGGAAGGTTTGGAGACAAAGCCAGAAGAGGCAAGATTACGTTGGTTTGGACATGTGCTGAGGAGGGATGCTGAATATATTGGGAAAAAGATGCTAAGGATGAAGCTACCAGGTAACAGGAAAAGAGGAAGGCTTAAGATAAGGTTTATGGATGTAGTGAGAAAGGACATGCAGGTGGCTGGTGTGGCAGAGCAAGATGCAGAGGACAGGAAGAAATGGAAACAGATATCCACTGTGGCGACCCCTAACGGGAACAGCCGAAAGAAGATGATGATTAAAAATGATTACAGTGTGGCAGTTAAGGATATGTGGGAAGAGAATAAACAAATGTAATACAAATACTGAGAAAATGGAAGCTCTGTTCTATGGTTACCAATAGTAAGAAACAAGCAGTTAAAATATTTTTAGTCCCTTTAGTCTTATACACAGGTCAGGCATACTTTTATCAACCAGAGGAGAAATTGTGGATAGCAATTAATAAAGAACTGAAAGATTTTATCTGGGAGAGGAAGATGGTAACAGTCAAGTGGGATAAGCTTATTCTTCCAATAGAACAGAGCAAATTGGGGTTACCCAATTTGAAGGGGTATTTCACAGCAACACAGTTCAGGCTCCTATACAAAGCACAAGTAGAAAAAAAGAAGTTATGTACTTACCATAACGTTCCATGTGTGCTGTCTATCTCAAACCTTATTCTCACTGATGGGTTGGGATCTGATCCATCGGATCCATCTCAGCCATTTCAAAAGCTTGAGGCCTTCAGCAAAGCTCGCGGACATTTTCTCTTAATCATAATGCAACTCCTTACCTTCCTCAGATCTTGTTTGGCCCTAGTAAAACATATAAGGTGGCTGGTTAAATAGATTAACAGAGAAAAACGGGTATTGTCTGAGGCTATACAGTCCCATGACACCCACTCAGCACTACTCAGTCTCCCGGGAGTATAGGCAGGGGGTATGGAGGGTGGGTTGTGAGAATAAAGGTCAAGATTGACAAGTACATAACTCCTTTATGTGATGTTGTCAATCTAGCCTTTATTCACACTGATGGGACCACATCCCAAGCTACCTGATTCTTGGGTGGCTCATAGAAGAATATTCCTCAGAACCATAGAACCAAAAGAGGTTCTACTCCTAGAAAGCCAAATCTACTTTGTAATGAGTAATAAAGGTATGTGGTTTTGCCCATGTTGCTGCAGCACGGATATTATCCAAAGGTAACCTAGCTTGAAGGGCTGCAGATGTGGATCTAGTGGAATGTGCTTTAACAGGGTTAGAAAGGGCTTTGTTCTTAGAATTGTAAACGAAGGATATACATTGTGAAAGCCATTTGGATAAGGTAACTTTGGACACTGGTTAGCCTTCTCTAATATTTAAATAAGAAATAAAGAGCTGAGCTGATTTCTGGAGTTTTATGCAAGTAGAAACATAATTGTCTATGAACATCCAGAAAAAGGAGAGAATATTCTCCTTTATTTTGGAAATCTGGAAAGAAAACTGACAGCTCTACAGACTGACTGAGGTTACTTTCCAACACAACCTTAGGTAGAAATGAGGGGATAGTGTGTAAAGAAACTATGTCCTTATGAAAAACTAGGTATGGAGGCTTGGCAGACAAAACTTGAAATTCTAAAACTCCCAGCCGAAGTAATAGCCACTAAGAAGAGTGTTTTCCAGAAGAGGTACTTCAAGTTACAGGTAGCAGATGGTTTAAAGGGAGGACAGATAATGTTTGACAAAACAAAATTCAGATCTCAGGGTAGTGACGGGTTTTTGTATGGAGGTCTTATCACTGTAGTTCCTTTTCGGAATGCCTTACAAAGTCTGTGTGACAGGATTCTAGAATGTTATCTCCTATATGAAAATTTGAAATTGTTGCCAACTGAACTCTAACAGTGGCTGCAGCAGCACCTTCACTGAAAGGATTTGCCAAAAATTCTAGAATAGACTGTATGGGAGCAGTAAAGGGGTCTACCTGATTATTGCTGGCCCAAACAACAAAGCTCTTCCATCTACTTCTGTAAAGTTTGTGTAGATGATTTATGGAAATATAGCAAAATATGTTTAACTGGAGAGGAGAGGAAACCTGGCGATCAGGGGAACTGTAGCAGCCAAGCTGTTAGGTTGAGATTGTGAAGGTTGGACCATTCTTGAGGGGTAAGTCAGAAGGTATGGAGTAGGGTCCAGAATCCATGGTTCATCCTGTAGATGAGGCTAAAGAAAGAGGAACTAGATTTGGTGAGGCCAACAGGGAGCAATTAGGATTACTGTCGTCTCCAACAGAGTTGCTTTCTGCAAAAATGTGGGAATTAGAGGGATTGGAGGAAAAGCATAAAGAAGTCCTGGAGGCAAATCATGAACAACTGCATCCCTTGGTGATTCCTCCACAGGAGGGAGCAGTGCAAAGTAGTTGCTGCATTTGGCATTGATGGGTGACGCAAACAGATCACAGTACCCCATTTTCGGAAGATGTCTTCCGCAACTTTCTGACTGAGGGACCACTCTTATAGCCATAAAATGGCTCTACTCAATTAGTCTGCAATTATGTTGGATTTCCCTGGGATGTGTGTTGCTATCAGAAAGCGGTTGGAAGCTGTTGTCCACTGCCAGACCGTCAGGGCTTCGACAAAAAGGGTGAGATCTGCCCCCCCCCCCCCGTTTGTTTATGTAGCAGACCACAGACATGTTTGTCTGATTGGATTGTTCCCAGAGGGAGGGAGTCTTGAAATGGCTTGCAACATTAAAAGCACCGCCCTCATCTCCGGGATGTTTATGTGCAGATGAGCCTCATGTTGGTGTTAAATGCCTTGAACTGTCTTCCCAAGATAATGCCCCCTACCCTATCTGGGAAACGTCCATGGTCACCGTGGATTGGGGTTGAGGGGGAATAAAGTGACAGCCTTGAGATACCAGAGGAGAGTAAATACACCATTGGAGATCCTTTTTGCATGAACTGGTTATTCTGATCACATTGTGCATTATAGGAAGTTCTGGAATTGACCATTGTGTCGAAAGTAACCACTTAAATATCCTCATGTGGAGATGAGCTAGGGGAATGAGAACAACTGAAGCAGCCATTTTTCCCAGTACTTGAAGAACTAGCTTGGCAGAGGCTCATTTCTTTCTGATCAACAGTCTTACATAATAGCGAAGGTCGTCTACTCTGTCTTGTGGAAGTTTTGCTATCACTGTAGTTGTGTTTATCTCTGCTACTATGAAGACCAAGCTCTGACATGGCTCTAGAGCAGATTTTTCATAATTTATGGTAATACCTATGAAGGAACAGAGTTATAGAGGACAGTCCCTAGCTTGTAGCAGATTACATCTGGTCGGGACTGTTATGAGCCAGTCGTCCAGGTACGGAAACATACCGAATCTTCAGCGTCTCAGGTGAGCTGCCACTACTGCCATGCATTTGGTGAACACTCTGGGGGCTGTAGTGAGAACAAAGGGCAGAGTTCGAAACTGGAAGTGACTGGCTCCTCGTTGGAAGTGCAAGTACCTTCTGGATCACCTTTCCATCTGTATGTGGTAGCACGCATCCTGAAGGTCTGTACAGCACATCCAACTGTCTTTTTCTGGGAATGGAAGAATCGATTACAGTGTCACCATCCGGAACTTGATCTTTTTCACTGATTTATTTACATTGCTGAGATCCAAGATGGGTATCCAGTCCCATGTTTTCTTTGGAGCTAAAAAGAATCTTGAATAAGTTCTGGATCCTCTCTGGTCTGCGGGGGCTTCTTGGATGACTCTTTCTTAGCAACGTTTCAACTTCTAATGTTGCTTGTTCCTTCTGACTGGGTGGAATGTCTGGAGCTGTCTTGGTTATGGGAGTGTGAAAGGAGAAGGGTATGATTTGTCCCCTGGATATTATGTTCTGCACCCATTTGTGATTTATCTTTTGACAGGTTTTGTGGTACCGAGACAATTGCTCCCTGACTGGCTCCAGAGGTAAGCAGTCGGGCACTCCTTCAGGAGTGCTGGAAGGGTCTATAAAGAAGGATTACCTGGAGCCTTGGTTCTGCGGGCCTCCCCTGCCGTGAGGGTGACATCTTCCACTAATGTTCCCCCCTCTGTCTCTAGGGAAAGTTTCATCCTGTGTGTCCTGGAAAGTCCTTTGTGACCTTCTGAACTACATTTTCCCACTACCTCTCTGACCTTTAGGAAAAGGTCTGGTAGGTGTGGAAAAACGCACTCCAATGGCAGACAAGGTCTTGCTGTTCACACCTGGTAAGCATCTCTAACTTAAGACCCAAAAAGAAAAAAGCCATCAAAAGGAGCATTAATGAAGGAAGACTTGAAGGGCTCTGCGAAATCGCAAAAGGCAGAGCCCGGTCTGCCTCCTGAGTGAGATGTCTGAACCCGCTGCCCTACTTGTTCCATCTGCTATGCAAGATAGCCTCATGGAAGAGTTTACAACTGAATTGAGGGTGGTGAGCTGTGTGTTGACTACCTCCCACTGCGTCAGCTAGAGCTTCTTAGAGGAAGTCTGAAAGTTCCTTCAACAGATCCCTCTGTAATCTGTTGAAGTGAGTAAGGTAGTTCAGAGACTGTATGGTAAAGGTTGCTGATGAAAAGACGCACTTCCCATACCTATACATAGTCCTGGAATTCTTATTCGGAGGATGGATGGAGGAACTGGTCTCAGTTCCTTTTTAGTGGCTGCCACCACGACCATGGCATCAACTGCTACAGCTTTTGTTAAGAATGTTTTATCCTTTGAGGCAGTAATATACTTACTTGGCCTCCTAGCAGTAGGCTCTATGAAATCTGGGGTCTCACAAGCCTTCTGAGAGATTAATTCAATATGCTCATCAGAAGGAGGGGTCACCCAAGAGGTTGACGGGGGAGATCTGAAAGCCTTCAGGTATACTGACTTCTCAGTTAAAGGGGATGTGGACTGCCAGTCACCTCCCTGCTTTAAAATTTCCAGGATGTCTCCAAAGGAGGCATCTTCATGAAGTGACTATGGGGACCCTTCTGCCTCATGGAAGCCAGTATCAGATGTGATAGACTCATCTGGGGAGTCAAGATGCTTCCTCTTGCAGGTCCTCTTCCGAGGGACCTGTGCAGTGGGATAGTCTGGGGGGGTTTCAGAAGAGGGGGGAGCCTCATGTTGGACATGCTGAGGTCTTTGTGGTCCTGTGGAGACAATATGTGAGAAGACAAAGACACCTGCATAGAACTGAGAGGAAGATCCAAGAAGGATTGTGTTTTAGACTGGGATGAAGTTAAAATGACTTCAAAGGCAATCTGTCCCTGCTCCGAAGAACACATTGGATCTGACAAAAGGGTTGTCTGAGCTGAAGGAATCTCCGAGGCAGAAGACAGCAGCTCTGAAGCAGAGGTAGGAGCCAAACTCACCCATGCTGAAGCCCACAAATGGAGGGTCAAGCCGGACAGATCCTAACCAGCTCCGTGGACCCGACTGGAGAGTGTCGGCTCCTAGAGGTCTCCTGCTCCAACTGGTTGGAAATGCTTGGGGCAGACACTGGATCCGAGGAACCTATGGGACCAGGATCCAATACAGACATAAGCCAGACGTCAGAAACTTCTGGCTCTGAAACCAGAGGACAGATAGGAGGAGGAGCAGGGGCCAAAGAAGAGGATAGTGTCTGACCCGATTCCTTTGGGTTTGGGTCCAACTACAGTCTGGCCAAGGCTGGTGTCTTTAGCAGCCTCTGCACTACTCTATCCATGTCTTCATCGGACAAACTCCTGGTGGGCCGAGTAGAAAGAGTGGGGGATCTTGACTTAGTCAAAAATGGTGAAGGGAGCAGAGAGGGGATCAGTTCCAAAGATGATGAACGGCTCCAATACATTAATTCTCTGGGTGTCGAAGACATCAGAGCTGATGATTCCAATTGCTCCAATGAAGTCTTGGATCTATCATTGACTGTCTGCTCCGAGGTTTCTGTTGGAGCTGATAGTCTTGGAACTTTCTGCTTCGGCTCTGAAGAGGATTTCAGCACTGAAGTATGCTTGAGATTTGTCTGACTTGTCAGATTTAGTAGCAGACTCCAGTGATACAGCCTCAGAGAAGGGAGTTTTCAGCAGACCCTTCAAAATAAGCTTATTCTTGTGCTCCAAGAGAGCCCTTTGGTTGAAACCATGGCATACAGAGCACGACTCTTCCACACTGCTCACACTTTTTGAAACCAAAAGATTTCCCTTCCTCTTTTAGCGACATTTTGACAGTTGTGAGTAATAAAAGGAAATTAAACAAGAGAAACTAGAAAAATCGGGGTAAGGATTTATGTATATATAAAAATAATAAACTACAATAAACTATGACAAAAAGCAGTAGTAATACAACAGAAAAATGAAAGCATTTAGCCCAGATCTTGCTTCAGAACCTCCTTCGCAGAGCAGCAAACGAGATCTCAGGAAGATAGAGAGTTACATTATGGGTAAGGGAGAATGTCCACAAGCTTTGCTGAATGCTTCAAGCCTTTGAAATAGCCGAGAAGGATCCGATGGATCGGATCCGACCCATCAGTGAGAATAAATGTGACCTTGACAACATCACATCTATAATTCAAAGTGGAAAGAGATGGTGATGAAACGGGGGGGGGTTGGCTCAAGAAACAAAGACAGACGAGGGTTTTGGATGCAGACTTTTAAGAAGAATAATACAGAACATTATATTCATAAAGCAGCAGAAAGGACTAAGAAATAACTAAGCCAACAGAGAAATGGAGAAATGAGATTCTGGCAATAGGGATGAATGCAATTAGGGATGCAGAAAACAGGCAAGATGGGGCTGGAATTTATTGGAGAAAACTGGAAAAGGAACCAAATTACTGGGAGCAAATAACGAGAAAGACAGCAACCGACACAGGACCCAAGACTTTGTTAATCAGGCCAACTACGGGCTACAGCAAGCAGATAACCCAAATGTGATGACTGCAACAGTGAAACATGAACAACATTGGACAACACAGATGCATAGTTATGGTGAGTACATAGCTAATATCTGATGTTCTTTTTATTTATTCCTCAACTGATGGCACAGAGTCCCCATTTACATGAAACTTGAGTGGCCCTCAAGGAAGGATATAATTGAGAACTGCAGAACCAAAAGTAGTTCTGCTTCTGGAGGCTAAATCTAGTTTGTAATGAGCAATAAAAGTATGAGCATTAGAACAGGTAGCTGCTGCACAAATGCCATCAATGGAAGTTCTAGACCAAAAGGCAGAGAAGAGGTTGCCATGGATCAAGTAGAATGTGCTTTAGGAGGCTTTGATAGGGAGAGGCCTTGCTGAGTATAAACAAATGAAATGTAATCAACAATCCATTAGGCCAGGATAACTTTAGAAACTGTTAATCCCAATCTGCTCAGGGAGAAAGAAACAGACCTGTTCCAACTTCCTGAACTCTTTTGTTCTGTGGAGATAAAAACATAGTTGGTCATGTTCATCTAACATATGAAACATGTACTATCCCTTGTTTAAAAAATTAGTGAAGTAAATAGACAAATGAATTGTATGATTAATATCTGATTTCGATGCTACCTTCGGTAAGAAGGATGGATTTCTTCAAAAAGTGACTCTGTCTTTTTGTGAAAAATAATGTAAGGGGGTTTGGAAGATAGAGCCTGAAGTTCAGAAATTCACCTTGCAGAGGTAATATCTACCAGGAATGCTGTTTTCCAGGAGAAAAACTGTAAATCAGACTTAGCTGACAGTTCAAAGGTTTGCTGGGTCAACCTTTGGCGTATGACGATAGTTCAAAGAGTTGTTGTGTCAACCATTGGAGTATGACTGTTAAATCTCAAGGAGTTAATTGCTCTTTCACTGGAGAGCCAGGTAGGAAGGTGCCATTTGGAAAAACCTTGTACAATTTGGTAAAAGTTAAAGAGGCAGCATTTTCTCCAGAGTGAAAATTAGATATAGCTGCTAATTATACTTTGAGTGTAGAAAAACTAGCACTTTCTTGAAAAAACAGATGCTAAAAGTTTTAGAACCATGGATACAGGCGTAGTGAAAGGATCAGTTTCCTTCTGAAGAGCCCAAATTGAGAATAGTTTCATTTATGTAGAGCTTCCTTGTAGAAGCTTTCTGGGAAGACAGAAGAATTTGTTGGACTGGGAAGGAAAGCCTGGGCTGTCTTGCTATCAATGCAATTGGAGAAACTACACGATCAGTTTGAGACTTGGAATATAGGGATGCTTCTTTCCAGAGTTATGGGTCTGGACCGGTGTCCAGTATCCATGGAGGGTATCAAAGATGACATCAAAGGATGAAGGGGAGTAACACTTGGTAAGGCCAAAAGGGGGCAATGAGGATAACTGAGCTCTTCATCAGAAGCACTGTGTAAGAATTTTGGAATCAGAGGTAATGGGGGATAAGCATAAAGGAGACCAGAGGGATTCCCCCTGACGGGGTATTAGGGCAAAGAACCTATCGCACTTTTTGTTATGGGGAGAAAGATCGCAGCAAGGATGGCCCCAACAATGGAAAATCATCTCTGCCACTGATGATTGAGAGACCACTCGTGAGGCATCTGAATAGTCCTGCTGAGTTAGTCAGCTAGTATCTCAAAAGAGAGACTTCATCAGATGAAGTCTCTCTTTTGAGATGAAAGCGCTAAATGTATGAATAAACGTGCTCTGTTTTTCCTACTTCAGTGTATCAGATGTAGTATATTTTATTTTGTTTCAGTCTTTTTATGATTTAGTCAGCTAGTATGCTGGATTTCCCTAGTATATGTGTTGCCATAAGAAATAAGTAAGTTGGAGGAGATCGCCCACTGCCACACTCTCATAAAGGGAATAAGATCAGGGTCCCCCCACTTGCTGATGTACCAAAACACAGATATGTTGCTGATTTGTACCTCAGTGGTCCACACAGGAAGAACACATTGAAAGGCCTGCAGTGCTAGTAGGACCACTCTCATCTCTAGGACACTGATATGCGAATTGGTACCTTGGGGCGACCATGTGCCTTGGACTGTCAGTCCCAAGAAATGCCTCTCCATCCCAACTGGGGGGTATCCATGATCACCCTGGCTACTGGGGGACAGAATAAAAGGACAGCTTGGATAAACTTTGTCTGAATGAATCCACTAATGAAGATGATCCTTGCAGATGCAACTGAGTTTGACAGGAAAAGACAAGGGATGGTGCAGAATAGACCACTGAACAGCTAGAGTCCATTAGAGAACATGTATATAAAAATGGACCACTGGAAAAAGAAGTTACCATAACGTTCCATCTGTGTTGTCAAGCTTCACTAATCCTTGACTGTGGGGCTTGGTTCCGAACCTTGGAACCGACTCGGCCGTTTACTTCAGCTCGCACCTTCCAAACTCTCGATCTAGGGTCTACTCATAATGCTCCTCTCTAAATTACCTCAGATTGAGTTTGCCTAAAATAGTGGCAGACAGATAGTAAATAACAATAAGAGACCAGATCTGTGTTCCTATTATGATGCCAGTCTTGGGAGTATTCGATCCACTAAGAGTCTCAGTCCGGGGGAGGGGGGGATGTCAAGGATTAGTGAAGATCGACAGCACAGATGGAAAGTTATGGCAAGATATAACTTCTTTATCTGATGTTATCAATCTTCATGTACTCGACTGTGGGACAGAGTCCCTAGCTACCTGAATCTTGGAAGGTCTCACACAAGAATATTCCTGAGCACCATCGAGCTGAATGATGCACGTCCCCTAGAGACCTGGTCCAGTATGCAATAAGTGATAAAAGTATGAGGAGATGACCATGCGGCTGCTGCACATATGTCATCTAAAGAAGCTCTGGCATGAAAAAACGCAGAAGCTGCTACAGCTCTAGTTGAATGACCTTTCACAAGGCATGGTGGGTGAAGTCCCTTTGAATGACAGAAAAAGGTGATACAATGTATGAACCATTTAGCTAACATAACCTTGGAAACTGGGTTACCTAAAGAAAATGAGGAAAAGGCAGTTGGTCAGATTTTCTGATATCCTTTGTTCTGTGAAGATAGAAACGTAACTGCCTGTGAATGTCTAATAAGTGTAGACAATACTCTCCCTTATTGGAGAAATCAGGGAAAAAGACTGGTAGGTGCAAGGTTTGATTGATATTAGATTCTGCGGAAGGATTAGTCCTGAGGGGAAACCCTGTCCTTGTGAAATATTATATAGGGGGGCTTGCAGGACAGATTAAATTTCCGACACTCTTCTTGCGGAAGTAATAGCTAATAAAAACAAAGTTTTCTATGTCAGAAATTTTAAGTTACAAGTAGCTGAAGGTTCAAAGGGGGAGAGAGTAAGAGATTGTAGAACTCTATCCCTATGGAGCAGTGGGCTCTTTAAACAGAGGCCTTAACATTAGAATTCCCTTCAAAAAAGCTTTACAAAGTTTATGTGACATAAGTGAAAAAACATCAAAACTAATATGGAAATTAGATATTGTGGCTAGATGGACCTGAATGGTAGAGGCCGAAGAGCCAGTTTGATAAAGAACAGCCAGAAAATCCAATACTTTATCCACAGGAGCTATACAAGGGTCAAGATCATTGTTAAGAGCCCATCTAGGAAAATTGTCCCATTTACTCTGGTACAGTTTTCCTTGTAGAAGGTCTGTGATGGGCCAAAATGATTTGTCAGACTGGTGAGGAAATTGACAAATGCCTGGCAATCATGGGAATTGGAGAAACCATGCAGTGAGCTTGAGATGTTGGGAGATTTGGATGAACCATACCTTCTAGATGAGATAATAGATCTGGAGCTGGGTCCAGAATCCAAGGTTTCCGAAGCAGATGAGGCCATATGAAGGGAAACCAAACCTGTCGAGGCCAGAACGGAACAATGAGGATTATTGTGTTTTCTGACCTCTTGGCTTTCTTTAGAAACTGAGATATCAGAGGAGTTGGGGGAAAGGAATACAGCAGACCAGGAGGCCAAATGTGGAGATCATCATCTCTGGCTGACTCCCCTGTTGTTCAGAGGGGAAGCAAACAGATTGCAACAAGGCTGACCCCAGAATATATTCTCTGTTACCACAGGATTGAGAGAGAGTACTTGTGAGGCATTAGAATAGTTCTGCTCAATTTGTCTGCTATCATGTTGGAGCTCCCCAGAATACGCTTTGCCATGAGAAAGCAGTTGGAAGGAATTGCCAATTGCCAGACTCTGAGGGCTTCTCGACAAAGTGGGTAAGATTTGGTTCCCCTTTGTTTGTTGATGTACTAGACCACTAACTTGTTGTCCATCTGAATTGCCACTGTTCCCAAGAGAAGGACATCTTGAAATGCTTCCAACACCAAGAACACTGTCCTCATCTCTAGAACACTGATATGCAAACTGGCCTCCTGTTGGGACCAAGTGCCTTGGACTGTCCTTCCCAGATAATGCCCCCCCCTATCTGGGAAGCATCCATGGTCACTATGGCTTGGAGCTGTGGAAGGATGAAAGGACGGCCCGAAAGAATCTCGTTGGAATGGAGCCACCAAGACAGGTCTTGTTTGCAGCGATTGGTGATCAAGATGCGGTATGACATCGGCTGATTCATTAACGACCATTGGGAGGCTAGAAGCCATTGTAGAATCCACATGTGATATCTGGCCGTGGGAACTAGAGTTATAGAGGCTGCCATTGAGCCCAGCGTCTGTAAGATGAGTCTGGCTGGAACACTTCTGTTCTGAACTTTATGGTTTACTTGTGATCTGATCTTTTGAAGCTTGTCTACTGGGAGTGAAGCAATTCCCATAACAGTGTTTATTAGAGCTCCAATAAATTCCAACTATTGAGTAAGTTGTAGATTTGACTTTTTGTGATTTACTGTAATGACTAATGAAGCTCAAAGATGCAGGATGTAATTTCTTGCCCGTTCTAGTTGACACCTGGTGGTAGCGATAAGGAGCCAGTTGTCAAGAAAAGGAAAAACTTGAAATCCCTGTATTCTGAGATGAGCTCCTACCATTGCCATGCATTTGGTAAACACCCTGGGGGCTGTGGCTAGACCAAAGGGCAGTGCTCTGAACTGGAAATAACTGGCTCCCAGTCAGAAGTGCAGGAATCATCTGAAGCGTTTCTCCATTTTTATGTGGTAATACGCATCCTGAAGATCTACAGAGCACATCCAATCGTCTTTTTCCAAGAAGGGAAGTATTGACTGTACCAAGTCCATCTGGAATTTGGTTTGCTGAACTGCCTTGTTGAACTGGCTATGATCCAAAATGGGTCTCCATTCCCCTGTCTTTTTGGGCACTAAAAAGCATCTTGAGTAAAACCCGGATCCTCTTTGGGCTGGTGGGACTTCTTGGATGACTCTTTTTCAGCAGTTTTTGAATTTTTATGACGCTGCATCCCTGTGACTGGGTGGAATGTTGGGGAGTCTTTTTTGTGTTTTTGAATTTGATGAAAGGGGAATATAACCTCTGGAAAGGATCCCCTGCACCCATTTTTTGGCACCTTTTAAAGCCAGAGGTGCCCTTCGAAAGTTTGTCAGTCATACAGAAAAAAACTAGGCCTAACCCGGAAAAGGTCACACGCACACACATGCACACACGCACGCATGCATGCATACATGCGCATACACGCACACATGCACACACGCACACATGCACGCATGCACACATACACGCACGCACACACGCACGCACACACACATGCTCGCACGCACACACACGCACTCACTCACTCACTGGTTTAGAGAGGGAACAGAAAAGATTATTATTTTTTTTTATTTAAATGGAGAAGGGAAGAAGGTACCAAATATAGTAGCCAGAAATACCTCAAGAGTTAAAGAGAGCACCACCAATGGTATGTTAAAGAAAACTACCAAAAGGTAAACAGAAAAGGGAAGGGATCTCTCTCATGTTCAGGTAAGAAAAGAGGAGCAGGTAGGAAAGCTATAAAGAACTAAAGAGAAATGAGATGAAGAAAAAAAATCTTACTAAAGATAACGTCAAAGCTCGAGAGAGGTTGAAAGCTTCTGACACACAGAGTGGCACACGAGATATGAGGTAATTTAGAGAGAGGCATTATGGGTGGAGCCTAGCTCGAGAGTTTGAGCTGAAGTAAATGTCCGAGTCAGTTCTTAGGCTCAGAAGTGAGCCCCACAGTCAAGGATTACATGAAGAATGACAACATCAGATTTAAGGTTATAGCCACTGTCATTCAACCTAGGGCGTGAAGGACAAGTCTGGCTAGAGGAGAAGGGTGAACAACAATATGCTGTACCTAAAACTTGATTGTGTCCACACAATGTAAAGGACAACAGGCGATCTGACTTACTGTGTTCAACTGTGCACCTATGAACTCCAGGCTCTGTACAGGTTGTAGAGGAGATCTGGAGATGTTGACTGAAATGCCTAGCCTTTGACAGAGCTGAAGCATATAGTCTTTGGATTGCTCTAGTTGGGGCGGTGAGAAGCCAGTCGTCTAGATATGGAAACGCTCGGAATCCCATCAATCTCATGTGACCTGCTACCACTGCCACACATTTGGTAAACACCCTAGAGGCTGTGGTGAGACCAAAGTGCAGGGCTCTGAACTGATAGTGACTGGCCTCCAGCCGAAAGCGTAGAAATCTTCAGGATCATCTGTTCATCTTGATGTGATAGTATTTGCCCTGAAGACTGACTGAACACATCCAATCTTCCTTGCACAGAAAAGGCAGAATGGACAGAACCATGACCATTCTGAACTTTGACGCTTTCCAGAAATTGGTTCAGTTTCTTTAGATCCATAATTGATCTCAAGTCCCTGGTCTTCTCTGGCACTAAAATAAACCCTGAATAAGTTCCGAATCTTCATTGGAGTGGTAGGACCTCCTGGAGGACTTTCTTTGTCTAGCAGCTTTTGAATCTCTTGAGCTGCAGCTTCTCTCTGACTCGGCAGGACATTGGGAACTTTCTTTTGGTTGGAGGAATTTGGGAAAATGGTATGAAATAACCTCTTTTAGATCCCAAGAATCTTTTGTTATAGAAGCCCAGGTGTCTGCATTCAAAGATAAGTGCCCCTGACTGTCTCCAGAAGTGGCCAGTTGGGCAACACTTCAGAAGAGCTGGAAGGGTTTATCCAAAAAGGAATCTCAGAAACCCTGGTTCTGGGGGACTCCCCTGCCACGAGGATAGCCATCTTCAATTTGAATGCCTCCTCTGCCTCTGGAGGAGTTGTCCCTGCATAAATCCTGGAAAGGTCTCTGGGACTTATGAAACCACATTTTGTGCCTTCTCTTTGATTCAAAGGAAAAGGATCATTGAGGGGTAGAAAAGCATATTCCTATGGCAGACAAGGTCTTTCCATCATGTGCACTTGAGATCAGTTTCTTTCACATTAGAGCCAAACAAAGCTGTTCCATCAAAAGAAGCACTGATAAAAGACTTGAAAGGCTCTGCAAAGTCGCATAAACACATCCAGGCACATTTCCTAATGGCTATACCTGAACTGGGCGCCTGTGAGGGTTCCATCCACAGCATGGGATATTAACCTCATGGATGCATTGGAAATGGATATTACAGTGGCCAACTGTAAAGAAGATCTCTTGTAGTCCTCCATGCACACAGACTCTGATAGGGATTTGGAGAGTTCCTTGGTGAAATCCCATTAACGTCTTCTGAAGTGCACTAAGTAATTCAGGGACGTCAAGGCAAAGTTTGCTGAAGCAAAAATGTGCTTTCCAAACCTGCCCAACGCCCTAGACTGTCTATTAGGGGGATGGACTGAGAAGCTCTATTCTGCCAGCTACTTTTCAGTGGCTGCAGGCACAACCATAGCATCAACAGGGACATCCTTTGAGGGTGCCAAAATTTATCTGCGCATCAATGTATAGGTTCAGTAGAATCTGGTTACTTCCATGCCCGTCGAGAAATTAAATCAATAAGCTCATCTGATGGGAGTCACCCAAGACTTAAATGGGCTGGACCCAAAAGCCTCCAGAAAAACTGACTAGTCTGGGGAGGGAGTATCTGAAGACCATCCACCCTTTTATTTAAGGCTCTCTAGGATGTTTCCAAAGGAAATGTCATTTGGTAGAGACCTGGGGGACCCTTCCCCTTCATCGAAGTCAGTATCTTCAGAGACAGAGTCCATAGTGGAATCTGTGCATCTCCTTTTGCATGTTCTCTTTCAGGAAACCTGTTCAGTGGGATGGTTTGGAGAGGTATCCGAAGAAAAGGGGAGTTCCTCAGTGGGGACTGTTTGGATGCTAGATGGTAGCAGCTGTCACTGTGGAGTAGACTTGAGAGGATCAGAGCTAATACCCATAGGAGGAAGGGAAGTAGGATTCAAAGATGAGACAGAGGTCAAATCCCTTGGCTGAGGGACAACCCTCTCCCCTAACTCAAAGGCAGACAGACCGGCAGAAGCTGTGGCTGGCTGCATTGGAGCTGAAACCTGTGAAGCTAGCAATAGTCAACCATGCATGTATCCGTGCCTTGAGAAGGGAGTCAGCCACGAGCTGTCCAGTGCCAAAGCTCCAAAAGGCCATGGCTCTGATAACATCCGACTGGAACCCAGTCCCACCCCACCCCACCCCCACCCCCGGAGACAGCGCTGACACTTTGGCTCAGAGACTCATCCTGATCCAAAGGGGGGGAGGTTGGCATAATGGTTAAGGTTTTTACCTTACAGACACAAGGTGAAGGGTTTGATTCTCACCTGGGGCAATTGGCCAGGCTTAAAATAACCCACAAGGGCAGTTAGCCTAGTACTAAAACTATGAACTAAACTATGAACTATGAACAAAGGAACAGGGGACTAACTAGTCAGGGAAGCTGCTGGAGTTGAAGACCTAATTGTCTTCAGATCTGACGCAAACACACTCTGGTTTCTCAGATCTGAGGGCTCTGAAACCATGCAATGGATCAGAGGAGGAGAGATCACTACATGAGAAATGGACGGGAGGCTCACGGATCTGATGGGGGAAGGAGCCAGAATTACCCTCATCTGAATCTGAGTTCTGAGGAATTTCCTCATCGTCCTGTCCACAATGGCCTTTGATAGACTTCTGGAGGACCTAATGGAAAAGGTGGTTAACTGGGGCCTATACTCAGCCTCAGTGTCTCCCCGGAGAAAAGGGGAATAGAGGTGAGGATAAACTGGTTCAGTGGTGAATCCGGGTGAGTGGGTTCGAAGAGACTTAGTCAAAGAACAGTCGGATCTGAGGGTGTGGGATCCAAGTGCTTTCTCATAGATTCTGAAGAAGTTGGATCCAAAGTTTTTTGAATTTTTTGAGGAAGCTCCGAAGAAGACGATGTTGAAGTAGTAGCATTCATAGAAATGGTAAGGAATCTCTTACAACATTCCGAGTCCAATGAAGATTTTGCAGATTTACTGGGGGAGTTCAGCCCCTTAAGAAGAGGAAGAAGGCAGCAGCATCCCCTTAAGCACCAATTTATTACACCTATCACTAAGTGCACTAGAGTTAAAGGCAGCCCAAATGGAGGAGTCAGTAGTGAGGTGGGATGCTCCAACAGAGTAGATGCAGTCCCTGTGGGCATCAGAACTGAGAAGCTTATGCCCACAGGAAGTGGACTTCTTAAAGCGTGTAGGTTTTTCGGCCATGCTTGAAGAAAAAAAAACTGCAGGCCTTGAAAGGGAAAAAAAGGCAGAAAAACACTAACAATAGTAAAAGAATACCCTGTAAAGGGTAGAAAAAAATTCAGCTGAGACAGACAAGTACCAACTATGGTATGGTAGAACTACCAAAGGTAGAAAAAGTGAATAAAAAGGAAGAATTGGAGAGAAACATGAAAACTGAATAGTCAGGAGTGGGGGAATAACTAGAGAAGGACAGATAAAGGGCTTTTAAAGGACTTGTACTCACACAAAAATGCAACAATAACAAAATGAGCTCTCAGAGAAGCATCTGTGTCTGGCGAGATGGTGGCAAATGAGATCTGAAGTATTGCTAGTTGACTGCGGCATTACAGGTGGAGAGAGGAGCTCATTAGTCGGATCTGAAGATCTAGTGTGTGCAACTGAGTCGGCTCTAATACCCATCAGTTGAGGAAAGAATAAAAAGGACAACATCAGATCCTTTATTGCTAGTGACCAAATTGGTCCATGTGTTGCGGACTGAATTAAGCAATGATTTCACTTTCAAAATATGATCAGTATATATGCTCTTCTGCAGCGATCGCTTACCTGTCATCACCTCTTGATAACTCAGAAACATTAAAATCAGAAGGTACAGCATTTCATCCCATGTTTGTTTTTTTCCTCTATAAGCATCCTACGAAAAAGGCAAAAAAAAAAATTAAATTTTGTGCACTACTTCAACACTCTCTGCAAAAGAACTTGCTATTTTTTGTATTTTTGTATTACTTTATTGCCTTTCTATATTTTGAATACTGTGGTTTGTTTTCTTTACCTTGTGTTTTACTTGCATTCTGCTTTAACAGCATATTACAACTTCAAAAGAGACCACAGTTCTCTCTCTTCGGAGTCAGGCAGAAATTAGAACAGAGTCGGGCAGAAATTACAACTGATCAATTAAGGACTCATTCATAAGACAGAAAAGGTCACTTAACGTTAATCATTTGTTAACTGAGGGGGTGGAGCTAGGACCTAAACCTTCTATTTAAGGGGTAAAATAAAACATTTCAGAGCTTTACCAGAAAGGCTCATCCAGACTCTGCTACACTTTGCTGTGAAGGAAAGATTAGTTTGCTTTTATTTTTTGTATTACTTTATTGCCTTTCTATATTTTGAATACTGTGGTTTGTTTTCTTTACCTTGTGTTTTACTTGCATTCTGCTTTAACAGCATATTAAAACTTCAAAAGAGACCACAGCTCTCTCTCTTCTGAGTCAGGTAGAATTTTTTTTTCTCGCCCTCCCACCCAGTTACAGTTGTCTTGTTAAATACCACTGTCTTTCTAGTTCTCTGCCTCTTATGTTAATCTGACCATATATCTCATTTCCTCTCTACTTTCACTGGCTTGCTTGAGTAATCACAAAATCATCATTTTTGAAATCCCTCCCCTTCAACTATTTAAATTTATTGGCCATCCTACTGTATTCCATAGTACCAGAATACAAAAGTGACAACCCGTTTCAACCCATCTTGCTGTTTTAAAAATAGTAACTCTCCACTAAACCTTAACTTTTTAAACAGGTAAAACTTAAGTTACCTACTTTCACATCTAACTTCTCTAGTGCACACTGCAGTGTGCATTTTTTTTCATCTTACCTTTAAGCATCCCTGTGACTAGCACTTTCTCTAATACCTGCTGGAAAGCACTAGGAAGCCTTAAACTGATACAATCACTCAACTCTCCTTGTTAATAAGGAGAAATTAATAGTAGGCACTAAACAGCCTATAATTGCAAAGTACCTTGCTAAGGTAAGGGAAAACAGCTCCTGTACTTTACAAAAAAAAAAACACCACACCAGGCATGTCCAAGGGTCAGCTTCCGGTGACTTCTCCTGTCCACCTGGTGAATCTGGGCATACTGGGGCAATGCAGCAATTGCCTCATGTACACAGACAACCCTCTCATCCTACCACCCAACACTACAACCTGTGAGAGATGCACTTACATAGCCAAAATGGAAGCAAAGCTCTCTCCACCCAAGATTGTGCTAGACAGTCAAGAGGAGAAGGTTAACACCCACACTACACCTCAAGCAACACATAGCTCTTCTAAACCCACACCAACATCCACATATAGCAACACTAAATCCACATATGCACAGGCCCTTAGCTGTAACCTGCCCAAGCAACAAGGACCTCTGAAGCTGAAAAGCAAACAAACACCAATCACAACCAAAGTGTCACATAGTTCACAACACCAGTGTGCCACCCAGCAACAGTCCCTAAGGCAAGACAATGTACCTAACACTTTAGTCATAGGTGACTCTATAGTCCGGCACACTGATGTCCCTCTCACCAAGTTGAACAAGGAGAAAATTACAGTCAGCTGCCTGTCGGGTGTCAGGATCTGCCACATAACGCATGCACTCAAGTCACTCCAAAAGAAGTACAAATATGACTCTATCATTGTCCATGTTGGAGTGAATGACTTGAGATGTACCTCCCTGGACTACATGAAAAGAGACTTGGATCATGTGGCCCAGGCAAGTAAGACCCTAGCCCAGAGTAGCATCCTGCTTTCGCCTAGAATGATACCACAATATAAGGACAAAATGATTGACTTCAACAATTGGCTAAGCTTCTGGTGTCATTCAAAGGGGATCCAGTATCTGTCTGCCTGGGACGACATGATTGACAGACCACGATGCTTTGCCAGAGATGGTCTGCACCTGTCGCCCCTGGGATTCAGGTTACTGGCTAAGGCTCTTGCCACCCCTACAGTGCCTTTTTTAGGTAAAGTTCAAAGGACAAAACCACCACCGTAACAGGTACAAGCATGCAAAATCTGAAGGTAATGCTACTCAATGCTAGAAGTCTAAACCTCAAAATACACTCTCTCGAGGCACTCCTAAAAATGGAGAACATCGATATCTGTTCAGTAACTGAGACCTGGTTCAAGGCTCCAGAGAGCATCCCTGCAATACCAGGCTACAACTCTTACCACAATTTTCGGCCACCAAACCAGGACCGAAACACTAAAGGTGGAGGAGTGTCAATATTCACCAAGGATATTCACACCACCAGGCTAGTTGCCCAACACAATGCGTCTGAAATTCTCCAGGTGCAACTAACACTAGGTAAGACTGCAATCCAAACTTTAGCTTGCTACAGATCCCTCACCATACACCAAGGTTCTCACTACACCTTTCTAAACATACTGGAAAATATTAAGATAGAACCACACACCCTAATACTGGGTGATTTTAACTACCCTGCCATTAACTGGGAAAACTACTCATGTACCAACACTTTTGCCCAACGTTTCTTGGAATTCATAAATTCCAACGCCCTGGATCAACTAATACATAGTCCCACCAGGGGCTCCAATATCCTAGACCTGGTCATTACCAACATGGGAAATCGATGCTCCACACCTATGGGCACCCCGTCGTTAGTCAGGTCTGACCATAAGCTAATCACCCTTAACAACCACATCCCACCCCCACTCCCCAGTAAGGAAACCTCCATAAAAAGCTTCTCCAAAGCCAACTTCATGCTACTCAAGTCGGAAGTGACAAACTTCATGACACCCATGCAGAAGGGAACTGAAAGTTCAACTGCTGAATCCTACACTAAGGTACTGTACGAGCACATCCACTCATGCATGAATCGTGCCATCCCACATAGAACCAAGATGCTCTCATCCAAAAAAAGGAAGCCAATCTGGTGGTCCCCTGCCATAAACAAACTTTACAACAAAAGGAAGAAACTGTTGCAGAAAAGAGGAAAATCCCAGGATGCAAAAAACTCCTTTACCAGCCTCAGTAAGAAACTGTGATCCCTCATAAAATCCTCCAAAGCTAGTTATGAAAATAAAATTGTCAAATATTCCAAAGACAACCACAAGGCATTCTATAACTATGTCAAGAATCTAAATGGCAATGCTCAGATCTGCTCTGAGCTAAAACAGAATGGCATTAAATATACTGATCCCAAGGATATTGCCAATATCCTGGCAGATCGATTCAGTGCCAACTTTACCCCCCTCTCAGCCCCTAAATGGCCCATCTCAATACTGGAAGATTGCCAAATTCTGGTAATAACGGCCACACAGGTAAAAAATGCACTCTCCAAAGCTAAGAATACAGCATCCATGGGACCAGATGACATCCTGAGCTGTGTACTACATGAACTACAATATGAACTGGCACCTCACCTAAGTGTCATGTTTAATCATAGCTTCACCTCAGGTTTCGTGCCCACTGAGTGGCGCAGAGCTACAGTTATCCCACTCCACAAGGGAGGACCCATCAGTCTGACAAGCCTTATCTGCAAGGCCATGGAGCGTATTATCATGGAACTTATAAGCAAAGACATTGGCAACCTTCAAACACTGGACCCCACCCAGTTTGGGTTCGTGAAGGGCCGATCTTGTCTCCTGAAAATGACTGACTTCTTCGAATCAGTCTCCAAAGCCATGGACAAGGATAAGGTGGTCCACACAGCCTATCTAGACCTTGCCAAGGCCTTTGACACCATCTCCCACTCTGGAATCATAGATAAACATACTAAGCTGGGCATTAATCCCTACGTCACCCAATGGGTTGCTAACTGGCTTACTGATAGAACCCACACTGTAAAAGTAGCCAACTCCAAGTCCAGCTCCAGACGAGTGACAAGTGGAGTACCTCAGGGTTCAGTCCTTGGACCGCTTGTTTGGCATCTACTTCTCTGAAGTACAGGCCAACACTAAGGGACACTGGCTAACAAAGTTCGCAGATGACTGCAAACTGGGAGCCATTACTGAATCCCCAAATGATGTGGATACTCTACAAAAGGGCCTTACAGAAACAGATGCTTGGTGCCAGAGCCATGGGCTCGAGCTCAATGCCAAGAAATGTATAGTTATCCCCTTTGGGAAAAAACATTTATCGGTGAATTACCATATAGGTGGCAGTACACTAAACACCAAAAGTGTGATAAGAGACTTAGGGACACAGATGGACAGTGGTCTAACCTTCAATAACTACATCGCCACAACAGTCAGGAAATCCTTCTATGTGGCACACCTCATCACCAAGGGCTTTTCATCCAGAAAAAAGGAGGTCATTGTCCCACTGTACTCATCCCTCAGACCCATTATAGAATACAATGCCCCGTTTGGCATGTACCTCTCAAGACATCTGCAACAACTGGAAAGGCCGCAGAAATACCTCACTAAAAGAATCACAGGCCTAAAGCAGATGCCCTACGCTGACCACCTTAAAAAACTCCAGCTATGGAAGAGATTGCCCATACATGTCAAGCAGAGTGCCTCTTTGGCCCTCTTCAACAGGAACCTTGATGATTGGATGGGAGAAAGGAAATTCACCCCAGGGATCACGTCAGTCGCCCTGCTAGACAGGGGTCCAGGGAAGTAAATAGTGTGGGAAGAAATAGCCACGGAATTGTTATGGCAAGGCTTGTATAGGCCCTAGGGCTGATAGCCTAGTACCAACCTATGAGCCTATAAGAGTTTAGCCATTCACCTGATAATTCTACATTCAGCAAAAATGGACCACAATCTACGTTTGTTCATTAAGATCTATCAAAAAGGAGGAAAGAGTTTGTTTTCAAGTTATCAAGCTGTTCAGTGAAGAAATGCAGCATATTCCATTTTTTTGTTTATTTTTTTTATTCACTTCTCCATGATCCCATGCAGTCTTAGAGGTTTCACAGGAGTTTTAAAGTCATTTAGTCCACAGACCATGCAAGTCTTGCCAATATCCACTCTCAGACTTTGCATCCTTTCTCAAAAAGGGAGAGGCCAGTTAGTCATGTGGTAAACATGAGAGCATCCATCCAGCTGTCTAGGTTTAACCTGAAGGATAATGAATTATACTGTTTAACCTGCACAAGAAGTTTGTTCCAGACGAGGGGGTGCTGGGTGATTAATCTATCTCACCATTGTGTTCTGCTTATATGTTGATGATTTAGATCTCTGATTCTTGTATTAGCTGAGCTGCTTGACTTATTGACAAATAGGAGATTAACGACCACCAGATCCCTAATGGAGTGGTAAAGCAAGGCACAGACCCTGGCTCAGGAGTCTATAAGACATAGACTTAAGTTGACAGGGCTTCCAGTCTCTTCTAGCAACTAAGGTTCTTAAGAGCATGGAGCTTTTTTGTTAGGAATCTCTGGGACATTTCGAGTTTCTTGATATGTCAAATGAGATACATACCAAATGGACAACTGCACTCTACAAAAGGTCTGATCAGTGCTGACTAAATGCACAAAAACTTGTTTGGATCATGGCAAATTACTTTGGCTATTAGCTGGGCTAAGATGGATTTCCTGACTACAGTTGCCATATGATGACAGGGGAGGAAACTGTTGACAGGTTCTGTGGTCCTACACTAACTTTTCATTTAGTAAGGTTGTACTTTCTATAAAAAGAAGTTATGTACTCACCATAACATTCCATGTGAGTTGTTCATCTCGCCTTCATTCTTACAGATGGGTTCGGAGCTGGCCTACTACAAAGCTCAAGGTCTTCAGACAGCTCGAGGCCAAGTCCCTATCCCATGATGCACCTAGAGTTACCTCAGATCTTGTTTGCTGCATATAATAATACCATATGTCATTCTATCATTCTGTAAGAGAAAGCCATAGAAGGCTTGAGCAACCAGGAAGGATTTAGTATCTCGGTCTTCGAAAAAAAGTAGTAAGAATGAAGGTGAGATGAACAACTCACATGGAATGTTATGGTGAGTACATAACTTCTTTATGTGAAGTTGTTCTATCTCACCGTTCATTCTTACAGATGGGTAGCATCCCAAGCACCAACTATCTCGGGTGGCTCACAGGAGTATGTTTTTTCAGGACAGTAGACCCAAAGGAGGCCCGGTCAACTTTGTAATGACTGATAAAGGTATGAGGTCTTGACCAAGTGGCTGCTGCACAAATGTTGTCTATACAAAGTCTAGTAGAAAAGGCAGAGGATGTAGACATTGCTCGGTAGAATGAGCCTGTGTTGTAAGGGCATATTAGCAGCTGAATAAACAAATGTGATACAATCAGATAACCACTTAAGAGTTGATTTTGCCATTGGCATACCTTTTCTGGAATCTATAAAAGGAAACAAAAAGCTGTTCTGATTTCCTAAACTCTTTTGTCCTATCCAAGTAAAACCTGAGCTGTCTATGAACATCAAGCTTGTGCAGCATATATTATAACTTGTTGAAGTGACTGGGGAAGAACACTAGCAAATCAATAATTTGGTTAAGTTTAGCTTCAGTACAAACTTTAGGCAAAAAGGAGGGATTAGTTTGTAGTGAGACACTGTCAGCATGGAAAATCAAATAAGGAGGCCTAATGGACAAGGCTTGAAGCTCTGACACTCTGCGGGCAGAAGTGATAGCTACTAAAAAAAGATAGTCTTCCATGACAAATATTTAAATCGCATGAGGAAGCTGGTTCGAATGGAGGGAGAATAATGTGAGGAAGCATAAAATTTAGATTCCATGGGGTATACGGGGATTTCACAGGTGGTCTGAGATGAAAAGTCACTTTGAGAAAGGCTTTGGATAGTGTGTGTGTGACATGTTCAATCCTTCAAATCCAAGGTGAAAATTAGAGATAGCAGCAAGTTGAACCTGAACTGTTGCTGCTGCAGCTCCTTTGTTGAAAGTCATGGTCAAGAACTCTAGTATAAAGGCCATAGGGGCTAGGTAGGGATCAATGTTGTTTTGAGAGGCCCATATAGAAATTGTTTCCATTTGCTAAGGTATAGCTTCCTCACAGAGGATTTATGAGAGGATATTAGAATTTGCTGCATCTCATTAGAAAGGTTATGGAACCTGGCTATGATGGGAATTGGAGCAGCCAAGCTGTCAGCTTCATGGACTGAAGAGAGGGATGAAGTTCCCCCGAGTATGTCAGAAGATCTGGAACTGGGTCCAGAATCCGGGAGTCCTCCAATTGATGAAGTCGAAGGAAGGGGAACCAAATCTGACAAGGCCAATGAGGGGCTATTAGAATGATGGTCCTTCCCAGAGCTTTTGCTTTCTGTAGTACTTTGGGTATCAAGGGAATTGGTGGGAATGCACAGAGGAGACCCGGAGGCCAATCGTGTAGGAATGCGTCCCTTGGGGCTTCTCCCAGAGAGGGAATCGGGGCAAAGTAGCTTCTGCATTTAGTGTTCATGTGGTTGGCTAAAAGGTCACAGAAAGGCTGGCCCCACCTGCGGAATATCCTGTCCGCTATTTCTTTCTTGAGGGACCACTCACGAGGCAACAAAATTGCTCTGATCAGCTTGTCTGCTATCACGCTGGATTTCCCCGGAATGTGCGTTGCTAACAGAAAGCACTGGGTGGATGCAGCCCATTGCTGTACTCTTAGGGCCTCGTGACAAAGGGGGTAGGACCTGGTTCCTCCTTCTTTGTTCAAGTACCAGACCACTGACATGTTGTCTGTCTGAATCGCAATTGTAGCCAGAGGAAGAGAGTCCTGGAAGTACTGCAACACTAAAAGTACTGCTCTCATCTCTAGGACATTGATATGCAGATGTGTCTCCCGATCGGTCCATATGCCTTGGGCTGTTCTTCCCTGAAAATGCCCCCCCACCCTATCAGGGAAGCGTCCGTGGTCACTGTGGCCGCTGGTGGGGGTAGAAGAAAAGGACGACCAATCGTGACATGAAGAGAGGTCAACCACCACTGAAGATCCTTTTTGTATGTGTTTGTGGTCATTATAAGATGAGACATTGGGAGCTCTTGGTAAGACCATTGAGTGAACAACAGCCATTGCAGAATCCGCATGTGCATAGAGCCTAACGGTATGGCTAATACTGCGGCTGCCATCATGCCTGACAATTTTAGTACTTCTGATGTTGGAGCCTTGTTTTTGGATATGATATTGTAGACCTGCTGACGGAGTATTAATAATCTTTCTGCTGGAAGTCTCAAAGTGGTGGTGGTGTTCAATTCTGCACCGATAAAAACGGTATGTTGCGATGGAGACAAGGCAGACTTTGAGTTTATTGTAGTGCCCAGATGACTGCAGAGTGAAAGAGTGGTGTCCCTGGCTTGTATGAGTTGATGCTTGATGGTGGCTGTGAGGAGCCAATAGTCTAGGTACGGAAACACCTGGAATCCTAAACATCTCAGGTGAGCTGTGACCACTGCCATACATTTGCTGAACACTCAGGGAGCTGTAGTGAGACCAAAGGGCAGGGCTCAAAACTGGTAATGATTGGCTCCAAGCCGGAAGCGCAGATGATCCCTGGATGGTCTGGCCATTTTTATGTGGTAGTACGCATCCTGAAGATCTATCGAGCACATCCAATTGTCGTTCCCTAAAAAGGGAAATATCGACTGAAGCATGACCATCTGGAACTTCTCTTTCTTGACAGATCTGTTTAGTCTGCTGAAATCCAAAATAGGTCTCCAGTCCCCTGTCTTTTTTGGAACTAAAAAGAATCTTGAGTAAGTTCTGGATCCTATCTGGTCTGCTGGGACTTGCTGGATGACTTTTTCTTAGCAGCGATCGGACCTCTATTGTTGACTGTTCCCTGTAACTGGGTGGAACGTCCGGGATTTTTCTTGTCAGTGGAAGCGGTGTGGCGAAAGGAATGAAATGCTGCTTTGTACCCAGTTGTCATTTGTTATTTTGAGCTAGACATCTGGATACAAAGATAAGCGACCCCCGACAGCCTCCAGAGTAGGACAGTTGGGCCTCCTTTCAGGATTGCTAGTACAGCTTCCCAAAGAACTGATCTCTGTTGCCCTGGTTTTGTGGACCCCCTCTGCCACGAGGGCGATGTCTTCCATTATTGCCCCCTCCTCTGCCCCTGGAGGGGGGGGTTCACTATGTGTGTCCTGTAAGGCTCCTTGGGGTTTACGGAACCACATCTTTCCCCTCCTTTGACCCTTGGGGTAGGGTCTGGTAGGGGTGGAAAAACAGACTTTGATGGCAGACAGAGTCTTTCCTTTCTGTTCACACCTGGTCAAAGTTTCCTTAACTTTGGGCCTGAAAAGGGACAAGCCATCAAAAGGGGTGTTGACAAAGGATGACTTAAAGGGCTCCACGAAGGAACACAAGCGCATCCAGGAGTGTTTCCTAAGAGCAATTCCTGTACCCGCTGCCCTGCTCGCTCCATCAGATGCATATGAAACTAGGCGCATGGACGAGTTTACTATGGAATTGAAGGTAACAAGCTGGGAGGCAACTTTATCTGAAGCTCCTGCAGCTACTGTACCCTGAATAGTATCTCCGAGCTCTATAAAGAGATCTCTTTGCAGTCTAGTAAAATGGGTGAGATAGTTGAGCGAATACAGTGCAAAAGTCACTGAACTGTACGTGCGCTTCCCATATCTAGCCATGATCCTAGAATCTCTGTTAGGAGGATGGATAGAGGAGGAAGTTTCCGAAATTCCTTTTTGGTGGTTGGCGCCACCACCTTGGCATCAACTGGCACTCCCTTAGTAAGAAAAGATTTGTCCTGGGGGGGCAGAAATAAATTTATTAGGACTCCTGGGGACAGACTCCATGGTGTCCGGAGACTCTCAAGCCCTTAGTGAGACCAGCTGTATAAGCTCATCGAACAGCGGATACACCCAAGAGGTGGAGGGCTGAGACCCGAAAGCCTTCAGGAGAACCAACTCATCTTCAGTAGGGTTGGTGGACTGCCAATCATCCCTCTGCTTAAGGATTTCCAATATCTAAGCAAATGAGATATCCTCAGAGGGGGACCGTGGGGATCCTTCTGATTCATCCAGTCTGTATTGGCTGAGAGAAACTCATGTGGGGAGTCTAAATGTTTCCTCTTACAGATTCTCTTCCTGGGAACCTCATCAGTGGGGACTTCTGGTGAGGTCTCGGAAGAGCAGGGACCACCCAATGGGGCTTCCTGAGGCTCTGGGTCTCTACGCTTGGCAAGGATCTGTGAAGCTGAAGCAGACACAGGTGATTTGGGGAGGAGGTAGCTGGACCTGAAGTCAAAGATGTCTTAGGAGACATAACTCTCCTCATGTCTTCGAAGGCACCTCTGCTCCAATGAGAAGGGACAGACTGATCCGAGGAAACCATCGATACCCCTGGCACCGGGACAGTGGGCTCCGAGACAGAGGTAGGAGCCGAGCTCATCTGAGCCAAAGCCCCGAGAGGCAGCGTCGGAACCAAGAGGTCGGCCCCACTGTCCTCCCTGGAAACGACCAGAGAGTGTTGGCTCCAAGATTCCTCGATCGGCGCCAAGGACGTCAGAGTAAATGGAACCGAGGACACTGGAGCAGGCATTGGCTCCGAAGGCTCAACGATCATCAACTCTGACTCCTCCGGCTCCGACAGACTGGTACGGCTTGGAGGAGGAAAAGTAGTAGTTGGTAAAAGGGATTTCAGTTCCGAAGCCGTTTGGGTCGGAGCCAATAAAAATTTAGTAAAGGCCGGTGCCTGTAAAAGCTTCTGCACCACACGATCCACATCCAAATCAGAAAGGCTTATCGAAGACCGAGATGAGTGGATAGAAGGAGATACAGATTGCAGGAGTGGAGACTTTCGAACTTTGGATACCGGTTCCAGAAGAGGGGGCCGGTCTGAAAGGACAAGACAGTCAGCTCCAAGGGCTTTGGAACTGACGTCAAAGGTTTTTTAGATTTCTTTATCTCAGAAGAAGTAGAAGCCTTATAAGACTTTGAGGATTTGCTACACCTGTCCTGGTCACTCAAAGCTTCTTGAAAAGATGGTTTGACTAAAACTTTCTCTTTCTCTCTTGGAAGAGAAAGAATGACAAATGGAGCAGCTTTCCTGAAGATGCAATGCTCCGAAACAGTATACACAATTCACATGACTGTCAGTGACAGACATTTTCTGTCCACATTTAGGACATTTCTTAAACCCTGATTTAGGGTGTTTATCTTTATCCTGGTCAGCCATAATGGAACACACAATCTCAAGAGGGTACTGTAATGAACAAGACACACCCAAAAAAACTATCAAATAAGCCCTTTTAAAACTATGGGCTAAAAATACTGATAAGCACACACACACTCTATAATATTTATCTAAAACTCTAAAGACTAAATATCTAAATATATTCAAATGCTGTGACAGAAAAAGTCATTATTCAAAGGCACACAACTACTATATAAATTATTTTAACTACAGTAAAGATTTAACAAGGCCTAAAATAAAACGAGGCCAAGAGAACTAACAACTAGTTAAGAAAAACGGCACAACAAGGAAAGGGAAACTACACAATAAGCTATAAGAGCTTAGCTAAGTCTAAAGAAGAAATATTTTTTTAAGTATTATTATAAATTTGAAGAAAAAAGTTTTGTACTGGCCCGAACTATGCGGGGAACCTGCGATCTATTGCAGCAGCAAACTAGATCTGAGGTAGCTTTAGGTGCATCCTGGGATAGGGACTTGGCCTCGAGCTGTCTGAAGACCTTGAGCTTTGTAGTAGGCCGACTCGGAGCAGAGGATCGGCTCTGAACCCATCTGTAAGAATGAACGGCAAGATAGAGCAACTTCACATTGTATGTTACTGAGCAATTTCTAGTTTCCAAAAGACACACTAGTACACTTTTTAGCATTCAATTTAACCTTATTCACTGTACAACAGGTCTTAACTATGGCAAGTTTCTTCTGAAGAGTGCAGACATATGAGGTGGGGTTTGATAATTACACCCAATCTACAGTTGTCTGCAAATTTAGTTAACCACAGGTCTTTGGTTATCATCTTTGAGATTGCAGAAGATGACAACATATAAGAGAGGGCACAATATAGACCTCTGCAGGACTCTACTGGTTACCACAGCACTACATGAATAAGCATATGCCACATGAACTATGTTGGTTTTGCCTTTCAGCCAACTGGCTATCCATCTTACCACAGAAGGATCTGTGTTTTGGGATGTCAGTTCCCTTAGAATTCTGGTTTGTGGTATGATACTGAATGCTTTGGCCAGACAAAGAAAAGCTATATGAACAGCATGATAACTGGCAACAGCTTACATAACCCTCTAAAAGAAATCACTAAGGTTCATGTTTTCCCCCTCTGAATATCTTTATTGAGTTATCACTTGTGACACAGGCAAGCCGTCCGGTTCGATTCTCAGCTAGAGCGTCTTCTGCATGGAGACATGCGTGAATGGGCGTACCTTCGTTGAAGGTTGTGCGTCAGGCTGGCAAGCCGGTACGTAAAAATCAACTGCCAATCATTAATGGACCGGAGTTCCGCTGTGGCGACCCCTAACCGGGACAAGCCAAAAGACACAAACAAACATACACACAAATATATATATATATATATATATATATATATATATATATATATATCCATATTTAAACCTCATTTCTCCTTAGAAACATTTTCTGCATGTATTGCTTTTCCCAATTTTCATTTTTCTCTACGTAATTTACTCCTACCCTTTTCTAAGGATCCCACTTCCTGTTCTTTTATCTATGTTACAATATAGACTGCTTCAAGTATAGTTGGTTTAGATTCTGACTTCATTTTCTAATAGCTGCTTTTTTGGCAGCCAACAGAATTAAACTTAACAAGGCCTTACTATGTCTAAGCAATTCAGATCCTATACCACCCAGCTCAAAAAATCACTTCCTTAGTTACACTCATTTGCTTGCCCATTATTCATGACAGAGTACTATGTAGGGTATTTTTAGTCTGTCAATTCATTACACGCCAAGAACACATGACTCCAGGTACCACTTTCTTCCCCATACACCTCCGTTTGCCGTCCAACTGAAGAAAATTTCTTTGGAGTCTGCTTGGGGTATAAAAATATCTATACAAACACTTCCAGGCAAAAATTCTAAACCTTCTAGATTTTTCTCCATTTTTGGGAGCCATACAGAAGTCCTTCCATTGTTTCTTTGTGAAATGCATATCTAATCTCTTTTTTCAATCTTTTCTGACCTCTTCTGATTGATTCCTATAGTTATTGTGCAATATTTTATATGCCCTACTAATAATTATCTCTCTTTAGCAGCAACTTCTGTTCTAATTTCAATTAAAAACTCAAATAGTGCAGGTGTTTCATTTAGGATTATCCTATCCCTTTCTCTTTATCTATACTCTTATCAAGTCTTGATAGGAAAAGCAATCACTAGCCTGTAATCCAAATGTCTTTTTGGCCTCTTTCCAGTCTAGTACCTTTCCCTCTCTAATTATTTGTTCCCAATACCTTGGTTCATTTGTTAGCGTCCTCCAATAAATTCCAACCCCCTCTTGCTTATTCTCAACCCTATTGGCAGAATCTCCTTTCTTCATTCCTGTGTTGGCTTAGTTTGCGGTATATTTTCTGCTACTTTACTAATATAATATTCTGTCTGTTATTCTCCTTAAGGATTTGTGGCCAAAACCCCATTTTTCCTTATTTCTTGAATTACCCCCTACTTCATCATCATCCCTTTCCACTTTGAATTGTAGCATTCTGAGTCTGTTACGTTAGAGCCTTAAGTATGTAGCTCTAAAATATCCCTTCAAATAAGGTAATCCTAAACCTTGTTTTTCTGCTGAGAAGGATCAACTTATCCCACTTGACTCTTGCCCTCTTCCCCTCCGAAATTAAAACCTGCAACTCTTTTTAATTATCCGCAACTTCTTCAATGGTTGATAAAAATATGCCTGACATGTATATAACCTAAAGAGACTAAACATTTTACTGCTTGAATCTTGATATTCATATCCATTGGCAAGAACGTCCAGTTTCTCAGGTTTTTTGTATTACCTTTTGTTTAGTCTTTTTCCCACATAACCCCATTTGCTATAACAGAATCATTTTTAAGCCATACTCCTAAATACTTCATTTTATCATGCCCCCATAAATATGGGTACTGCTGAACCTATTCATGTATGGGTACATAGTTTATAACTATAGCCTTTGTTTTATCTTCATTAATCTTATATCTTGAAAAACCCAGAACTGTCAAAATGTTCCACAACACTGAAATATCTTTTTCTGGTTCCATCAGGTAATAAATAGTGTCATCTGCAAATAAAGCAAACTTCTTGAACACCATACCAAAGATATCCTTGAATTTCTGAGTCTTATTTTCTTTGCCTATGGTTTTATATATAATGCAAATAAGGGGGAAAGAGGACACCCCTGCTGGGCTCCTCTGTTCAGACAACTTATCAGAAAGGAACCTTCCTCACTTTGATTTTTTTACTCCGATCCCTCATATATCCTTCTAATCATTATTACTGAATCAGAAAATGCAAATGCTTCCCTTGCCATACTCAAAATCACAGCTTACTCTGTCAAATGCTTTCTCTGCATCAACAGCCACCAATAACAGTGGTATTTTCTTACAGTCCACTTCCTTCTGGATCATCATTGTTCAATTAATGTTAAATATCAACCAGAAAACAAAAGGGATCCCTGAGCCAAGGCTTAACAAACACTGCTATTTGATAATAAAATATAAAACACATGTAAGCGCTTTCGAACAGAGTTCTTCAGACAAGTTAAAAATAGAACAAAAGCCAACATTTAAACACATAATTAAAATCAAGCCAATCATTTTTCATGCAGCAATTACTTATGCAAATCCCTTGACTTTAAAATCAGTCTTACAGACCTTATCATTAATAGCTGGTTTTCTATCAGCACAGAACTTAAAAATCCAATACAATTCCCTTTCTTCAGTGTAATTTTTTAAATCACCTACACGTTGTCCTTTAGACACAATTTCTATATCCTTAAACATAAAGCTGTGTGAAGGACCTAACTCATGCACATGTTTAGCTAGAGCATTGGCTAAACCACTTCTCCTAATAGCATATTTATGCCAACATATTCTTTCATAAAACATTCTATTTGTTTTCCTAAATAAAAACGTTCACATGCTATGCATGTTGCTAAATAGACAATATTTCTAGTTTTACAGTGTGAATGTACCTTAAACACAAACCTTTGTTTAGAAAAAGGATGTATAAACAAATCTGACATTTCTACAGAAGAACAATATTTACAGCTACCACATGGAAGAGTACCAAAAGGCAAATGCCTATCTGATGCGTCTTCATGACACAACTTGGAATCCCTATGGCAGAGCCGTCTTTTTAAAGATTTCTTATTCTTATGTGTATAAAAAGGGGAAACCCCCACTATACCCTTAATCCTATCATCTGTGGTAAGGATGTTCCAGTTAGAATCTATCGCGTCTTACCTGTCTAAAATCTCTGAAGAACTCTGTTCGAAAGCGCCTACACGTGTTTTATACTTTATTATTAAATATCAGTGTTTGTTATGCCTTGGCTCTGGGATCCCTTTTGTTTTCTGGATGATATTTTTCATATTTTAAGGAGTTCCTAGCCTTTAGCCTGTTGGAGGTACGTCTCTTTTTTGGAGTTGTTCTAGTAATGTTGTCAAATGTTTGCCTACCCAACACAAGATCAAAATGTTCCATGTCTAACAATGTTGGCATCACCTTTGCCATTCTTTTAGCCATTATAGACAAACATTTTATAATCATAGTTTAAAACTGAAATGGATCTATATGAAGTTGGATCAGATGGTTCTTTACTGTTTTCAGGTACTATAGCCACTGCAGCTTTTTCCCAGGATGTTGGTGCCTCCCCTCCTTTTAAAATGGTGTTAAACAAAACCTTCCATTATCTTTAGCACTTTCTTCCCTCCATGCTTCCAAACATATACCGGAATACTATCTATTCCTGGAGACTTTACTGCAAATTGTTTATACATCACCATTTTTATCTCATCTCCTCCTATCTTAACTGTGAAGTTGTTGAGCCTCATCTACCTGTAACCTTGGCATACTTAAGTCTTCCATAAATATTTCCATGTGTGCTTTTTCATGATTTTCCTGCTTCTCTGCCTTATGCAAATTTTCATAAAATTTTCAAAATATCTGTAATACTTCTACAGGATCTCTGGTTATTTGGGTCTATATCAGCAGAACGAAAACCTGACTGAGCGAAACCCAGTTGAACGACACAAAAAGCAAAAACCGCTAATATCGCAAGAATGAAAGGAGATCACCATAGGGAATTTGTCCCTTTACTTCAATGTAGTGCGATCTCGGAGTTGGTATATTTAAATAGGGGGGGTGCAGGGGGCTTGCCCCCCTTCATAAAACAGTTAGTGAGAGTTTACCTGTTTTACTTGTTAAGTTTCACGGGTCTGAAATTAGCAGTTTTCGCTCTTTATGTGTCGCTCAACTGAGATTCGCTCAGTCGGATTTTCATTCAGGTAATATAGACCCGGTTATTTTTTCTTGTTAAAGACTTCTTAAGTTTGGCAACAATCCTTTCTGCTTTGTTGCCTATGTTGTCGTGCCAAAAGATTTTGTGCTCCAGAGTTATTATCAAAAACATCTTTTCCTTTTGGCTTTTCCTGTTAGGGGTCGCCATAGTGGAACAACAGTCCACACAACGATTGGCAATGGAGTTTTATGATGTTCATAGGTTCATACTAGGCTATCTGCCCTAGGGCATTTATAAGCCTAGCCAGAATGTGTTTGGCTTTCGCCACCCATTTTAAATTTATTTTGCTATGCCCTTTTTCGAGGTTAGTATACTGTGCCTCTGTCTAACAGTGACACAGAAGTGATACCCGGGGTAAACCTACGATCTCCCATCCACTCATCAAGATTCCTCTTGAAGAGAGTCAATGAGGGACTCTGCCTAACCTGGACTGGGATGTTTTGGCAGGGAAGTTAATATGGAATTTGGGAACTGGTGAAGGGAGCCTCTGGGTTATGAATCTGTCCCTCCAGCATGTCCTATTTATTTCAGTCCTGAGGTTCAAGTCTCTCGAGCGCGTAGCTCGATGGGATTTTGATTTTCTGAGGTGCAGCATGTCCATTAATTCCAGGTTGGACATGGCTTTATACGTCAGGCACAGATCCCCTCTGAACAGGCGGTATGCCACTGAGTAGAGCTGGAGTTCCTTTAACCGGGCAGCATATGGCATCTGTTTGAGCCCTTTGATCCTCTTGGTGAGGTACTTTTGGGGTCTTTCCAGTTGCTGCAGGTGTCTGGTAAGGTACATCCCAAAAGGGGAATTGTACTCAATTATGGGCCTGATGAGGGATGAGTAAAGAGGCACGATGATGTCCCCTGATCTAGATGTGAATCCCTTCATGATTAGGTGGGCTATATAAAATGTTTTTCTAACCACTTTGGCCACGTGGTTGTCAAATGAGAGATTGCTATCAACTTGGGTCCCCAGGTCCCTAATTACTTCTTCTGTACTTAATGGATTACCACCTATGTGGTAATTTGTGGGCACTTTGTTTTTGCCAAAGGGGATGACTATACACTTTTTGGCATTTAGCTTGAGGCCATGGCTCTGGCCCCAGTTGTCTGTTTCTATGAGGCCCTTTTGGAGGATGCTTGTGTCGGCTGGAGAGTCGATTATGGCACCCAGTTTGCAGTCATCTGCGAACTTGGTCAGCCACAGTCCTTCCGTGTTGGCCTGTACCTCCAAGAAATATATACCGAACAAGAGAGGTCCCAGGACTAAGCCTTGTGGGACACCACTTGTAACTGGTTTGGAGTCTGACATGGCTCCAGCAATTCTAACCATGTGGGTTCTGTCCTTGAGCCAATTTGCAATCTATCTAGTGACATAGGGGTTTATATTTAAGCTGGTGAGCTTATCTATAATGCCCGAGTGGGGTATTGTATCGAAGGCTTTTGCGAGGTCCAGGTAGGCTGTGTGGACCACCTTCCCCTCGTCAATGGCCTTGGTGACTGTTTCAAAGAAATCAACCAGGTTTAAGAGGCAGGATCTGCCCTTAACAAAGCCGAACTGGGTAGGATCCAGTGTTTGTAGGTCCCCAATATCTTTATTTATGAGGTCCATGATGATCCTTTCCATAGCTTTGCAGACCAAGCTAGTCAGGCTTATGGGGCGATAGTTTCCAGGATCCGTTGAGGCACCACCTTTGTGGAGAGGGACCACAGTTGCTGTACGCCACTCTTTGGGTACATATCCTGTAGTAAGGCTGAGATTGAACAGTAGTTTTATGTTTGGGTTTAGCTCTTCTTGGAGTTCATGTAGGACGCAGCCTGGGACACCGTCTGGTCCCATTGATGCTGTGTTTTTGCTTTGGAGAGGGCGGCTCTTACCTGAGCATCTGAGATGTCAGGGGCAGCACTCTGCTGGGATAGATATTTGCCCTTTTGGTGGGGAGGGGGAGTTTGCTGAACCTGTCAGCTAGAATGTTGGCAATGTCTGTGGGTTCGTGTATTTTTGTCATTTTGGACTAATTCTGAGCATATCTGGGAATTACCACCCAGGTTCCTAACATAACTAAAGAAAGCCTTGTGATTATCCTTAGTGTCCTGTGCAATTTTTCTCTCGAAGCTGGCCTTAGACAATTTTATGTGTGCCCGTAGTTTTTTGCTAATACTGATCAGTGATGCCTTCCCTTTTGGGATTTTGCTCTATCATTTAGTAGCTTCCTCCTTCTATTGTATAGTTTGTTTATGGCTGGGGTCCACCAGACAGGACGTCTGCCTTTGGAGGATTGGGTCTTGGTTTTATTTGGGATCGCATGATCCATGCATTCCTGAAGGTGTTCATAGAATGCGTTTATAAAAGATTCTGCGGTCTGGGCCGTATTTTCCACAGGCCCGGGGGCTTTGAAGGATTCCACCTCAGTTTTGAGGGGTGTGAAATTTGCTTTAGAGAAGTTTTTCACTGTGGTTTTCTGGGCAGGGGGTGGGATCGGGATGTGAATATCCAGTGAGATTAGTTTATGGTCTGATCTTACCAGTGAGGGATACACTTCTGGTCTGGAGCATAGAGTCCCCATGTTGGTGATGATCAGGTCCAGTATGTTTTGCCCTCTTGTGGGAGTGGTAACAAGTTGTTCCGTAGCATTTGAGTTTATAAATTCTAGGAACCTTTGGGCTAGGGTGTTGGAGCTAGAGTAATGCTCCCAGTCTATGTTTGGGTAGTTGAAGTCGCCCAATATAATGGTGTTTGGAGAGACCTTCATATTTTCCAGTGTTTTCAGGAAGGCTGAGTGGGGTTCCTGGGTTTGGGAGGGTGGTCTGTAGCAGGCTATAAACTGGAAGGCAGTTTTACCCACTGTTAGTTGCACATGGATAGTCTCTGATGCTTCATGCTTTGCCACCAACCTGGAGGTGTGGGTATCTTTGATGAATATCGATACTCCCCCTCCTTTCGTGGTTCTGTCCAAGTTTTGGGGCCGAAAAGCATGGTATGAGATATAACCTGGTAGTGCTGGGGTGCTCTCGGGAGCCCTGAACCAGGTTTCTGTTACTGCACAGATATCGATGTTCTCCATGCTAAGGAGAGTTTCGAGTGCATCTTGAGGTTTAGACTTCTGGCGTTGAGTAGCATTACTCTTAGTTTCTTATCCCTTGTGATACCTATGGAGGTGGGTTTGTCTTTTGAGCCTTGCCTAAAAAAGGCACTATGGGGGTAGCAAGAGCCTTTGCCAATATCCGAAAGCCCAGGGGTGACAGGTGCAAGCCGTCCCTAGCGAAGCATCGTGGCTTGTCGAGCATATCATCCCAAGCTGACAGGCATTGGATCCCCTTTGAATGACACCAGTACTTAAGCCACTTGTTGAAATTGATCATCTTGTCTTCATACTGTGGCATCATTCTTGGTGAGGGTAAGATGCTACTCAAGGTCAGGGTCATACCGGCCTGGGCTACATGCTCAGAGAGCTCCTGTATGTCTCTTTTCATGTAGTCCAGGGAGGTACGTCTCAGATCATTCACACCAGCATGGACAATGACTGAGTCATACTTGTACTTGCCTTGGAGTGACCTGAGTGCTTGTGTTATGTGGCGGATCCTAGCGCCCGACAGGCTGCTCACCATGACCCTCTCCTTGTTCAGCCTGGTGAGCGGGACGTCAGTGTGCCTGACAATAGAGTCACCTATTACAAGTGTATCAGGTGTGTTGTTTAGTCTTAAGGGCTGTGACTGTTCGGCACACTGGCTTTGTGAGATATGTGTTGCATGTGTTTTGTTTTGGGGTAGCGGCTGCTTGGGTGTCTGCTTTGGAGGTCTCTGCTGCTTTGGCAGATCTTTATTTAGAGCCTCCTAGTATGTTTTTGTGTGATTATGTGTTTGGTTTGCTGTCGTGGTAGGTCTATGTGAGACTGGAATTGTAGTGAGTGTGGTTTCCTTCTCCTCCTGACTGGTTATGCCAGTACTGAGTTGAGAGAGCTTAGCCTCCAGTTTGGCTATATGGTCGCATCTCTCACATGTGTTGGAATTTGTTGGGAGGAGGAGAGGGTTGTCTGTGTACATGAGGCAGTTGTAACATTGCCTCAAGATTCCCAGATTCACCAGCTGGACCGGAGAGATTGACAACTCACCTTTGGACATGCTAGAATAATATTGGGAATTCCTTAATAATTGAAAACCAGGGCCAGTGGGGAGTGAGGGTGTAGTGCTTTTAATTTTTAGTGCTGACTTATATAATTGCTTTAGTGAGCAAGTGCCAGGTAACTTAAGTGCAATGTGTTACAGGTACCTTAAATGCAAAAACGACAAACAGTAACTTTCTTTCAAGTGAAACAAGGAAATAAGTACAGTAAGCAATGCAGATATCACTAGTGATCCACAGAAGTGCTGAGAAGCCGCGTATTAGGTGGAATTAGCGTTGCTTACCCAGCACCCAACCTTCCACAGAAGGCACACATGCACACACTCACACCTAGGGCCAATTTAGAGTGTCCAATCTGCCTGCAGCATATTGGAAAACATCTGCTTACCAGTAATCCTTCTAACCTCATGCATACTGCACAGGTACTCACTTCTGCAACTGCATCTCTTCTTGTACTGTGAGATTCCCCTTACTCTGTAGTAATTTAAATGTTGTCACCTCTTTAAATAATTCATATTACTTCTTAACCAGATCTCTTTTTCTTTTATTTCTATCCTATTTTTAAGCTCCACTTTCATCTTATCCCACTCACTAGCTATAACTTCTTTTGGAGTACTTTCTATCTTCCCTAATAACTCCCACGTAATCTCCATTACCCATTCCTTAAATTCCTCTCTTTTTAACAGGAAGGTGGGGAAGCACCAGTGTTTCATCCTTACTTCATTAGTAACTATTGGTGCATGATCGGTAATAGTTATTAGAAGTGTGTCAAAGTTTTCAATTAAATGCATGTGTTCCTATGAAATGCAATTTCTGTTTAGTCTAGCCCTGTTACTATACCTTGGGAAATAATATGTAAACTCCTTCAGAGTTCCTACTACTGAATTCACATCTTTCATACCAAACATTTTCATACATTTCTTCAAATATCTACCCTCTTTTCCTATAATTTCCATGCTAGCCCTCAGACACATCCTCACTGTTGCAAATCACTGTTGCAAATCAAATCCAAGTCCCCAACAATATGTAATATTCCCTGCTGAAAGTGGATTTCTCCCAAATTTTTTAAACTCCATAACAGCAGTTTTATGTGGAATTTAAATAAGTCAGTGTAATCTTTACACCTTGCCAATAGCCCATTACTACCAGAAAGTTGCCATTATTATCTTATTTTCCCTTTTCTATCACTAATAGAGCTCTTCTAGCAATTAATATAAGTACTCCTCTTTTCTTTTCTACACCCAAGGTGGTGCAGCGGTAGCGTTGTTGCCTCACAGCAAGAGGTTCTCCCGTTCGATTCTCAGCTGGAGTGCGGGGAGTGCCTTCTGTGTGGAGTCTGCATGTCCTCCCCGCGGCTGGGTGGGCATTCGAAAGACATGCGTAAATGGGCGTGCCTTCGCTGAAGGTTGACCATCGAGCTGGCACCTCTGTGTTCGTGAAAATCTACTGCCAATCATTAGCGGACCGGAGTTCCGCTGTGGCGACCCCTAACCGGGAAAAGCCGAAAGACAACAATAACTCCTCTTTTCCTTTCCCCCATATAGTCTGCAACATATCCATACTGAAATCCTTTCTTTATCAAATTCACAAGCTCAATTCTTTCCAAATCTGTCTCCTGTAGCATTGCTATTTGTACTCCGCATTTCTTAATAAGACCATGCACACTCCAAGATAATATGGAAAGTGTCTTCATTATGTAAAGAAGTCATTATTCCCAGCTATTAGATATGGCAGCTTTTTTAAATATCTATTTCCAGCTTTTGTGACACATGCACCAATTAATGTTTGGCAGGTTAAGCCTTTATACAGTTTCTCTTAACATTCGAACCTTCACATTTTACAAGACTTTTTGTTTTAATAAAAATCACACACACCCCAGAACATCACATAACCTGTTAAGTTAACACAACCACATACAAAGAATAGTTGTGTAAAGTCTTACCATAACCAAATATGTCCTTCTCTTCTATGTTGCATTATTGTTTACATATGGGCTGTCATTCGGCCCGTATACAAAAGCTTATAGCCACTGCCAGTACGTGGGACATCAGACATAGGCTCTGACAGCATCAGCCATAAAAGGACATCCGTACGTACCATCCACAGAACAAGGAAGCTCCACGAGGAAACAATAGTCCTAAGGCAAACAAGGAGTCATCCTAGGAAGGGACAAGTTGCAGGGGGAAGGGCGGGAGGGATAGAATACTGCAACATAGTAGAGAAGGACATCTATGGTTATCGTAAAATTTTCCACAACTATTCTACATCCTTCTATTCAATGTTGCAGTATTCTTTACATATGGGAGAGTGCTAAAGCTTAGATGGAACCTAAGGATGTGAAAGAAGCAGAAGAAGAATGTGAGGAAGTATTTTCCACAAATCCATGCAGAATAGCTCTGGCAAATCCTGCCCTGGACCTAAAAATAGTTTCCAACTTGTAATGTTTGGTAAAAGTATTGACTGAAGACCAAGTAGCTGCCTCCAAAATGGAGTTAGTATCCAGACCTTTAAAGAAAGCCCCTGACAAAGCAACCAAGCTGGTGGAACATGCTCTGACAGAAGGAAGTGATTTTCAATGAAAAACAGAACAGAACACAATAGCTTTACAAATCCAAGATGAAATAGTTTGTTTAGAAACAGGTAAACCCAGATAAGAGAGAATTAATTCACCACTAAGCATGAAAGAAGAATTAGCTCTCAAAGATACCCTTCCCTTGTGGAAAACCAAGAAAGAAGGGGATACCATCAAGGAGTGAATCTCAGACACCCTCCTAACAGAAGTTAAGGCTACCAGAAGCACTGTTTTCCAAGTTCAAAACTTTAGAGGAGGTGAGGGTGCAGGCTCAAAAGGAACCAGAGTTAGCTTCTCTACGACACAGTTAAGATCCCAAGGAGGCGGTACTAGTTTCTTGGGAGGTCTGAGGTGTAGGATGCCTTTAAGAAAATGTTTAACCTCCAATCTGGAGGCTAAAGGAGGTGTTAATGGCAGACAAGCAGAAAGAGCAGATCAGTGGACTTTCACTGAGGAATATGACAAGTGACTTGTAAGTAATTCACACAAGAAAGAAAGTACTATTGGAATGTCCATGGACAGTGGAGCTAGACTTCTTTTAAGGCATCAGATAGAAAATCTTTTCCATTGGAAATGTAAGATTTCCTTTAAGATTTCCTAGTATTGGGTTTCCTGGCCTCCAGTAAAACCTTAGGTATGTCCTGTGAAAAAAGGTGCCTTTAAGGTATTAAAAATTAATCACCCACAAAGTCATTTGCAGTGTTGACAGATCTGGATGAATCAAGGATCCCTTGTCTTCTGCGAATAAGTCCAACCAGTGAGGCAACTTGTGATGATGGCCCTTGGCTAACTGCAGAAGAGGAGGAAACCAATGCTGTCTTGGCCAAAAGGGAGTCACCAACAAGATTTTTGGCCTGTCCTGCTGAATTTTCAGCAAGACTTTCTGAATAAGGGGGGGGGGATAAATAAAGAAGCATCCCCTACTTTGAGAAAGATTGGGTGTCCACCTTCCAAGCCAGAGGATGTGGGATCCTAGCACAAAAGAGAGGAAGTCGTCTGTTTTGAGGGGAGGCAAAAAGGTCCAGATGTGGAGTACCCCACCGGTGACCAAGAAACAAGAACACATCTCTATGAAGCATCCATTCTTGGATTGTGTCATGGATCTGCTTAATGCATCCGCCACAGAGTTTTGAGCCGATGGGAGGTAAACAGCATGAAGGGTTACTTTGAACTGTATAGCTAATTCCCATGCCTTAAGAACTAACATGCAAAGAAGGTAAGATTTGGTCCCCCCTGCTTGTTTATGCACCAAAGGATGGTGGTATTGTCTGTAAAAATCTTAAGAGGACCTGGTAGAAAGAGACTATGAAAGGTATGCAATGCTAGATTCAGAACTCTCATCTTTCAGATGTTGATGTGCTCCCTCTGCTGAGATGGAGACCAGAGACCCTGAACCTTTCTGGAAGCAAAGGTTGCCCCCCTCTCACAGCCTATAAGGCATCTGAACAGCTGTTGAGAAGGCCGGGGTAAGAGAAGGGGAAGGCCTGGATTCAGAGACAGTTGCTGAATCCACCAGTGGAGCTCTGTTTTCAGGCAGGGGAGGACAGGAACCAGGACATTTAAAAGGTGAGCATGTTGAGACCAGGTTGTCTTTAGAAACCACTGAAATTTTCTCATGTGATGCACTGCCGAAGGCAGCATGGGAATCATGGAAGCCATGAATCCAAGAAGTCTCAGAATTTCCCATGTCAGGATTGAAGGAAGAGGCAGAAGGCTGTCCACGAAAGTTGTGAGAGAGAGACCCTTGTATGCAGGTAGGAAAACCATCATTAGATTTGTCCTGAACCTGCACCCCAAGAAGATGTGATCTTGAGATGGAGTCAGACTGGATTTTGTGAAATGTATTGTGAACCCTAGGCCCAGAAGATGATGAATGGCTTGCACAAGGGTTTGCAACACATGATCCAAATTGTTGGCCAGAAAAAGATCTAGATAAGGATAAACCTGAACGCCATGGACACTCAGGAAAGCAACGGCCTGGGCCAAGCACTTTATGAAAACCCGTGGGGCTGTGGAAAGACCAAAAGGCAAGGCAGAAAACTGAAACTGCAAAGAACCCACCAAGAAACAGAAGAATTTCCTGTACTGAGGGTGAATGGGGATATGCAGGTAAGCATCTTTGAGATCTAGAGAAGCATTGAGGAGAAATCAGAGGGAAAAGGTGGCTGAAGGGACAGCATCCATAAAGAAGGCACTACCAGGAAAGTGTTTAAGTGGGAGAGGTCTAGAACTGCTCTCCAAGGACCATCTTTCTTGGAACCAGAAAGATTCTGGACTAAAACCCCATTCCTCTTTGATTCAGATGTACAGGCTGTTTAGTGCCTTGAGAAAGTAACTGAGGTAGAATCTGAGGAAACAGATGAAGTTGGCAGAAAGTGAGCTGAGGAATCCCCATGAAAGGAGGGAGAGCCTTCCAAGTCATAAAGTAACCTTTCTGGATGATGGAAATAATCCAGGCATCCTGAGTGATCTTTGCCCAGGCTATAAAGGAAAGAGACAGGCGAAGAGAAAGAAGTGTATGACTTGAAAGAGAAGAGTGGTTGTCACAAAAAACTGGACCTGGCCTGAAAGGGATGCTGAAAAGTAGGAACAGAAGCAGTAGTGTTTGATTGAGGGGGTCTCCTAGTAGACTTAGCCCTAGCACCATAAGAAGAAGTAGAGGAAGAACAAGCAGGTCTCCTAACAAAGGATGTTTTGGCAGGGAAGTTACTATGGAATTTGGGAACTGGTGAGAAACATGTGTTTTAAGTCCTGGAGTTTCTTTCCTTTTTCCTGTAGAGTTTTAAAAAGTTCTGCAGCTGCTGAAACAAAAACAGCAGACTTATCCAGAGGAGCATCAAGTAACTTTGCTTTAATGACATCAGGTAATGACTGAAGCCTTAATCAAGAATGTCTCCTAAGCACAGAGGCAGAAACAGCAGCCCTGAATGATGCCTCTACAGCATCATAGCTGCACTTGATGGAATGTCTAGCTACATGAGAAGATGCAGCCAAATGTGAGAGAACCTGAGACTCTGAATCTGGTAAGTGAGCCAAAGCCCGTGAAGCCTGGGAAAGCAAAACCAAAGAATATCTGCAGATATGTATATGGTAATTAATAGCTTTAATAGCTAAAGCAGAAGAGGTATATACCTTCTTACCCAATCTCTCAATTTTGTTTTCCTTATCAGAATGAAGAAGCCTGGCAGAAGGAGACAAAAGAAGATTCATCAGAAACAATGGAGAAAACAAACAGATAGAACAGCAGAACAGTACTTATAGAAACTTGCAGTCATCTGATACCTTATAAAATCTATCAAGCCTCTGGGGAGCAGGGGCTTGGGAGTCAGGTGTTTTGGAGAAAGAAGCAAAAGCATCCAAGAAAGCTGGAAGGACTGGAGGAACTGCAGAGGGAGTGGGAACCTTCATTTGTAGCAAACCACAACAATGCTTTTTTTCCTCAGAAATCTGGGAGCAATCCCATTTGAAGAACTCCCTCATCTTATTAATGGTTTCAACAAAGGAAAGTTCTTCAGTTGGGGAATCTCCCCCATTAGACTCCTCCTCAGGGAAAGCATATTCCTGAGGGGAAGTCATTTGGGTGGTGTATACCAGGGAGTCTTTATCAGAGGAAGTATCCGCAGAATCAGGGGAAAGAACCTGACATGCAGTAGCCTGTACAGGAGGAGAAGAAGTGAAGGCAGGAAGAGGGAGAGAAGGAGGAGAAGGCTTCAAAGCCATCAAGGCCTTAACAAGACCCTGGGAAAAGGCATCCCCAATCAGACTGAAGGGTGGAGGGGATGTTCGGATGCTTGGTATTTTATTTTTTCTTAATATGTTACATTTTGAGGAGATAATTGATGTAGGCCTAACGTCCAGTGTAGACAGTGAAGGATCCCTACTCAGAATGGCAGGAACATCACCGGAGTCCTCCAGCAGAACAAGTTGTGGTTCCTCTATGTCGACCAGTATGGACGTCTGCATTGCCTTGGATGTACTAGGATCTGAACCCTTGGCAGCTTCCCCAGAGCTACTCACCAAAGAAGCAAACCTGACCTCCAAACATACTACCAGGTCTTCACTGACCTCAAGGGGAATGTCAGAGGTACTAGTTGCAGCTGAAGAGGATTCAGGTTTTTGTTTACTCACCTTCCTGTTCAAACTAGGCTTGGCCGAATGACCCACGGCACCTTCCATAGCGTCTCTAGCTAGACGAGTAAGTCATTGATTCTCAAGATGGAGATTTAAGGCAGAATGACAGCTACATAAAGTCTTTGGCATGAAGGCCTATTGGAACAAGAACAGTAATCATGACTAGGACCTAAGCAGAAAAGACAGAGGTCGTGGCTATCTTTATGTGGAGTCTGTCTTCCACACCTATATCTGCCCTTCCTGGATGACATCAACAGCAGCAAATGGCAGTAGCAATAAAAATAAATCCCCAACAAGGTACTTATCTGAAGCTGGCAGTAACACGCAGAATCCGACTGCAGACTGTACGTAACAGTCAACCTTCCAAATGATGGCGAAAAAGTTCTGAGGATAGTACATACGGATGTCCTTTTATGGCTGACACTGTCAGAGCCCACGTGCAACATCCCACATACTCACAGCGGCTATAAGCTTTTGTATATAGGACGGGTCATTGGGCGGAAGATAACCCATATGTAAAGAATACTGCAACACTGAATAGAAAGACATCTATGTACTATGCACACCTTCAAGTTCAAACAGTTTAACCCTCCTAACAGAAACATATCTGTCAAACAGAAAACTCCTAACACAGGCCCTAATTAATGTGAAATTGAGGTTATCCATGCTAAGATGCATGTTAGTGCCCCTGCTTCTACTTCTCTTAACTGGTGTCATTTCTTTTTTTTTTAATCATTATTCCCCCCAATGTGAAAACAACATGCATGTTTTCAGAAATCATTAAGTTTTAGTCTTGAAGAAACCAGTGTTCTGTCTTTTACTGCCCTGTTATCAGCTTGTCTCCATGGAAATGTAAGAGAGAAAAGAAAACTGTAGTCTTTTACTACATCCTGAAAGACAAAAAAGAAGTTATGTACACACCATAATGTTCCATCTCTGTTGTCCACTTTCATTCTTCCTCAACAGTTGGATTCGGATCCGGCACTTGGACCTGACACAGTGGTTACTATAGCTTGTGCCACCTAAAAGCTCTCAAGCTCCTCCCTACCCACAATGTACCAACTCCTAACATACCTTGGATCTTGTCTGCTAGATGACAAAGTAAGAAATATTAATATAATATTCCTGACAGAAGAAGCCATTATCTAGAGCTCAACATAAGATATAGTGGTGTCCTTACAAACTCGTTCTTCCAGAAGTCCATAATGACAAAGGATAGGGGTATGTGGGAGGGGAGTTGAAGAAAAAGGAAAATGGACAACATGGATAGAATGTTATGGTGCGTACATAACTTCTTTATCTGATGTTGACAATCTTCATTCATCCCTCAACAGTTGAGACAAGAGTCCCCAGCTAAATGGAATACCCCGGGTGAACTCTAAGGAAGGATATTCCTCACCACGACTGAGCCAAAGGCTACTCTTCCCCTCGAGACCAGATCTAATTTGTAATGAGTAATAAAGGTATGAGATTAGCCAAGAAGCAGCTGCACATATGTCATTCATGGAATGTCTGGATAAAAACATTGATGAAGTTGCCATGGATCTAGTTGACTGGGATCCTAAAGGTTTTGGTAATGAAATACCCATTTTATTTTGGACAAAATGTATACACTCAGTAAGCCATCTTACTGAAATTACTTTTGTAGCTGATTTACCTAATTTGGTATCTGCAAAGGAGACGAACAGCTGATCAGATTTTCTAATTTCTTTTGTCTTGTGTAAATGGAAATATAACTGTCTATGAACATCTAACAAATACAACATATATTCTCCTTTGTTTTCAAAATTTTATAAGGAAGACAGACAGATTAATAAACTGGCTGAGGTTGAATTCTGACACCACCTTAGGAAGGAAGGAAAGATTGGTTCATAATGTTACTCCATCCCTATGAAAAACCCAGTAAGGAGGTTTGCAGAACAATGCTTGAAGTTCAGAAACCCTTCTAGCAGAAATAATGGCCACTAGGAAAGCTAGTTTTCCAGGTCAGAAATTTAAGATCACATTTTGCTGCTGGTTCAAAGAGGAAATGAGTTAAGGCCTGCAGTATTAAATTCAAGTCCTATGGTGGAGTAGGGTCTTTATAAGGTGGTCTCAACAAAACAGGGCCTCTCAAGAAGACCTTATAAAGCTTAGATGAAGCCAGGGAAGAATTCTCATTTCCTATATGGAAGTTAAGAGTTGCTGCCAACTGAACTTTACTGGCTGAGGAGCTAGTTCCTACATTAAAAATTGTTGCCAAAAATTCAAGGAGACACTGTACAGGGGCCGAGAAAGAGTCAATACTTTTCTGATGTGCCCAAAAAAAAAAAAAAAACCTCTTCTGTTTACTTCTGTAAAGTTTCCTCACAGAAGCTTTATGGGAAGATAAAAGTATATGATGGACAAAGGAAGACAGCATAGGTTGTCTCGCTATTAAAGGAAGTGAAGAAACCATGTTGTCAGCTTTAGGTTCAAGACATCTGGATGAATTGTGCTTGTCAGATGTCTGGAATCAGAACCAGAATCCAAGGTTGGTAGACTTGAGGCCAAAGAAAGGGGAACCAAATCTGTCCAGGCCAGTAAGGTGCAATGAGGAAGACTCTGCTCTTCAATCCGGCAGCTTTCTGTAGAAATTTGGGGATCAAGGGAGTTGGGGCATAACCATAGAGGAGACTGTTGGGCCAATCATGGAGCAGAGTATCCCTCGGTGATTCCCCTGGTGGGAAGACCAGGGCAAAGAAAGCACAGTTGTGTACCTACCATAAATGTAGATGTTCGAGTGTACTCACTGTTGCAGTCATTACACTTGGCTTATCCTGCTGGCAGGCTACCCTCAGTCGGCCTGAATTCCAAAGTCCTGGTCCGGCGTCGGTTGCTGTCGCCTCTTCCCTGACGTCAGTGCGCCAGTTGCAGCCAACGCCATTTTCTTCAGTTTTTCTTGCCCCAGATGTCAGGTGCCCCCAAGAAGGTAGGCAATACATACTGCTTATAAAAACATACAGTGAAATAAAAACAATACCTTCATCTACAAGCAAATATACCACATAGGTTGTATAGGATAGAGAAGTATAGATAAGTCCCAGCAAAGAAAGGGGGATGGAGGGTGGGTAACCTGGATTGCAACAGTGAATACACTCGAACATCTACATTTATGGTAGGTACACAACTGTACTATGTTCATCGTGTTTCACTATTGCAGTCATTACACTTGGGTTGAATCCCAAAGCTGAGGTAGGGCAGCTGGGTCTAAATAGGATTAGGAGTGGCTATGAGGCCCTGCAGAACTGCAGTGGCAAAGCCTGCTCTGGATTTAGAGTAAAGAGGTAAGTGATAATGCTTAGTAAAAGTGTGCACTGAACTCCAAGTTGCAGCCTCCAAAATTTCCTTGGTTGGTACTCCCCTGAGAAAGGCTGCTGAAGTGGCTGCTGCCCTGGTAGAATGTGGCCTAATATTCTTAGGCACTGACTTGCCATGCTGTGCATAGCAGAAATGAATACAGTGTCCTACCCATTTTGAAATAGTCTGCTTTGAGGTAGCCTTTCCTTGTGATCCTGCAGCATATGCTACAAACAGTTGCTCAGTTTTTCTGAAAGCTTTTGTTTTGTCCAAGTAGAAGCGTAGCTGCCTGTGTATGTCCAAAGTGTGCAGAAGTCTCTCCCCTTTATTCTGGGGATTTGGAAAAAAATGTTGGCAAATTAATGGTTTGGTTAAGAGCCACACTGGATACTACCTTTGGCATAAATGTTGGGTTTGTCCTTAGAGAAACCCTGTCCGGATGAAAAATGATAAAAGGTTCCACTGCCATTAATGCCTGTAACTCTGAGACTCTTCTTGCTGAAGTTATTGCTAGGAGCAGAGCAGTTTTCTATGATAATAATTTTATGTCAGCTGTATTGGCTGGCTCAAAAGGAGGTAGTGTGAGCTTTTCTAAGACAAAGTTGAGGTCCCATGTAGGTATCGGTGCTCTCCTTGGGGGTCTTATGTTTTTTGCCCCTCTGAGGTACTGTCTTAGTAGTGGATGAGAGAAAATAGGAGGTTCCGTATTGTAATGAGCTGAAATGGCAGAGGCATGGATCTTAATTGATGAGAAGGATAGGCCTTTGTCCAGCATCTCAGTTAGGTATTGTACAATCTGAGGAATATTTGGAATAAGTGGTTCAAGTCCTTGTGCCTGGTCCAAGCACAGAATCTCTTCCATTTTTCTGCATAAGATTTCCTGGTGCTGGGCCTCCTGGCTTCCAAAATGACATCCATAACAGCTTTAGACAGAGGTGTGTTCTGAGTGGCTATATTATCTGCCATGCAGCCAGAATTAAGGTTCTGTGTTGGCTGTGCAGGATCTGATTGTTTTGTTGAGTCAGAAGATGAGGAATTAGAGGTAAAGTCCAGTCTGGGCCTTGAGACAAGCTCTTTAGGATTGGGTACCAGTGTTGGTGTGGCCAGTCTGGGGCAATCAAAATCATTTTTGGCTTCTCTTGTCTGACTTTTAGGAGCACCTTGGGAAGGAGAGGCAGTGGTGGAAAGGCATAAACTGTCAGGGTTTTCCAGCTGAAAGATAGAGCATCCAATTTCCATGCTTGTGAGTGATACGTCCTTGTGCAGAATCTCTATAGTTGGTAGTTGTGAGGGGAGGCAAAGAGATCTATGTCTGGGCATCCCCATTTCCTTGTTATCATGCTGAAGACCTGTGGATTTAGTTTCCACTCATGAGGGTCCATGAGGTTTCTGCTTAGTTCGTCTGCCAGAGTATTTTTCTTTCCTGGCAGGAATTGTGCCTGCAGATGTACTTGATAGGTCAGTCCTGTGTTCCACAAAGTCATGGCTTGCCTGCAGAGGCAGTAGGAATGTGTGCCCCCTTCCTTGTTTATGTACCACATAACTGTAGTATTGTCCGTCTTTAGTAATAGTTGTCCTGGATGTAGTAGGTCCTTGAAGGCTGTCAGGGCATTCTGTACAGCTAGCATCTCTTTTTGATTGATGTGAAGATGCATTTGGTCCGTGGGCCACGTTCCCTGAATACATTTTCCTGCCATGTGTGCCCCCAGGCATAATCCGATGCATCTGTTGTTAGTGTCTGCCTGGCTGTGGGTAAAGTAAAAGGCTGTCCCTTGTGGTGACAGGCCAGTGCCCACCATCGAAACTCCTGTTGCAGGCAGGGAATAAGAGTTATTACTGTTTCCAGGCTGTGGCAATGTTGAGTCCAAACACTTTTTAGGTACCATTGTAGCTTCCTCATATGCAGTCTTGCATATGGAATTAGCAGGATGCAAGATGCCATGAAGCCCAAATCTTCAGAATTTTTCTTGCAGGTAGCGGAGTCTTTGTTGCCATCATTTGAAAGTAATGAGTCAGTTGCCTTTATTTGTCTGGCGTGAGATAAGCCATCTGGGCGGTTGTATTTAAGCTTGCACCCAGGAATATTACCTCTTGAGTGGACACTAGTTTTGATTTCTTTTCATTTACTGTGTACCCTAGGCAAATTAGTAATTCTTTTACAAACGCCAGATGCTGTAGTAGAATGTCCTTGCTCTCTGCTTGAATAAGGCAGTCGTCCAAGTAGGGATATATCTGAATTCCTTTTTGTCTGCAAAATGCAATTACTGGTGCCAGGCATTTTGTGAAGACACTGGACGCAGTAGATAAGCCAAAGGGCAGTGCAGAGAATTGGTAATGCATTGAGCCAGCTATGAATCTGAGGTATCTTCTGCAAGATTGTCTGATTGGGACATGCAGGTATGCCTCTGAGGTCCAAAGTAACTAGCCAAGCCTTCTTGCCCAGCATGGGTAGAAGTTGCTGCAGTGTCAACATTTTGAATTTTGGAACATCCAGGAAAGTATTTAGAATTGACAGGTCCAGTATTGGTCTATAGGCTTTGTCCTTTCTGGGTACCAAGAAAAGTCTTGAGTAAAATCCTTGCCCCTGTTCTTGCTGTGGTACTTTTTGAATAGCTCTCATGTCCATGAGAGCAGAAATTTGTTTTTGTGCCTCTGCCCATTGTTTTTTTGCCAGGTCTGGCATACCTTTTGACCTTGGTAGGGTGTGAAAGTGGAACCTGTAACCCTGAGAAACAATATTCAGTACCCATTTGTCCTGGGTGATCATGTGCCAATTTTGTGAGAAAAGTGCTAGTTTTCCCCCCAAGGGTGCTGTCAAAAGGTAAGTGCTTGGCTTTTGTAGAGGGAAGTCATTGGAACTGTTTCCTATAAGATTGTGATTTGTCTTCTCTGCCTTTGGGGGCTGAAGCACCCCATTGTTTAGGTCTGTATGAGCCTTGGGGCTGAGATCTGCCTCTTGGGCGTCTGTATCTGCCACTTTGTGGTCTGGCTGACACTGGAAAGTACCAATTTTTAGAAGGCCAGTTCCTGCTAAATCTAGGTGGCTGAACCTGTAAGAAATCCTTTACTGTCTGTATTGATTTTGCTTTATCCTCCATTTTCTTTAACACCTCTTCTGCCTTAACACCAAACAAAGTATCTTGCTGTAATGGAGCATCCAATAATTTTGCTTTAACATGATCAGGTAAACTTTGTTCTTTTAACCAAGCATGCCTTCGAATGACAGAGCCTGTAACGGCAGCTCTGCAAGAAGCCTCTAATGAATCAAAACCACATTGCAGAGTATGCTTTCCCACTTGTTCAGCTGCATGCAATAAATCCTGCATTTCCTTATTGTCAGGACATTCTGAGCTTGTAAGCATTTTCTGTTTCAGCAAAGACATTAGGTATTGTTGATATTTAAAGCATGTGAAACTGGCAGTTTAAAGCCCTTACAGCTAAAGTAGCAGAAGTGTAAACTTTTTCCCCCCATCTATCCAGTGCTCTAGAATCCCTATCAGAGGGAACAGGGTTTTTTGCAGTGGAAGCCTTGACCCCTTTGGGACCCTGAGAAATTGTTTCTGGGTCAGCAGCAGGGTTTTTATAAAGAAATTTATGAGAGTTTGGGACCCTGTAATACCTATCTGGCTTGACTGCTGCAGGGGGTAAAGAATCAGGAGACAAACTGGATTCAGAAAAAAACATCATCAACAATATCTAGTACAGGGGGGATAGCAAGGGGCCTGTGCTGAGGCAGTAAAAGAAAGTCTCTGAGCCTTTTCTTGGATTCTGAATAAACCTGGCTCTCCCAATGGAAATGCTCCCTCATGGTGTGCAGGGTTTCCCCAAAAGAGTAATCCTCAGGAGGAGAGGCTGAAGGGATAGATTCTTCAGCATCAGAGTCCTCACAGGGAGGAAGAGAATATCCCTGTTCTGAAGAGGAATCAGAGGAAATAGAAACCTGGTCAGAGGAGTCATAGTCAGTGTCTTGCCTAGGCCTTTTATCAGGAGGGGGATGGGAACCCCTGATCAAAGTAATTAGGTCCTCGGCCATTTTACGCATCTGTTTCTTTGGCATGGATGACTGTCCAGGAGAATGCTGTACTTGTTTCTTTGTCTTTAATGGTGTTTTAGACTTTGCCTTGGCTGCTAAAGTGGACTTGATAGTAAGCTGTGTAGGTCTGAAAACACCCTCAGAAGCCGATGCCTGCTCAGCGGCTCCGGACCCATCTGAGGGAATAGTTTCTGTAGGCCCAATACCTTGAGTTTCCAGAGGCCTAGTTGTCTCCACGTGGGAGTCGGAGGCGGCCTGTGGCTCTGAGGTGGCGGGTATCAGGGGCTGCGAAAGTGCCTCACTGAGAACCGGCGACTGGCCTAGAAGAGGCTTCTTCATCGGTTTTGGACCTCGGATGCCTGTCCTTTTCTTTGTCTTTGCGTTTTTATGAATTCCGGTCGTTGGTTGCTCGGACGGCATTATGTAGTTAAACCTTCGGCCAAAGTAATGTAAAGCAAAGTCAAACTGACGCTTAATAGTGCGTTGGTTGAATCTAGCACAAAACCGATAACTAGCAACGTCGTGCTCAGGGCCAGGAATACAGTAAGAGTGAAAATCCTTATGAGATATTTGCTTCCCACAAGAAATACAATTGTTAACTTTTACTGACATTGGTCTGGAGCAAGAAAAAGTTTCCCCAACGGGGTACTTAGCTTTATTGAAGACTTCGGTTCTGAAATTCAATTTCGAAAATCTCACGAGTCGGCCGACCAGCACTTGCGAACTGCTTTTGCTTCGGGCACCGCGCGGCAAAAAAGACTGGAGAAAATGGCGTCGGCTGCATCTTATATACCCCTGGCGCACTGACATCAGGGAAGAGGTGACAGCAACCGACGCTGGACCAGGACTTTGGAATTCAGGCCGACTGTGGGTAGCCTGCCAGCAGGATAACCCAAGTGTAATGACTGCAACAGTGAAACACGATGAACATCCTGTTGCATTTGTTTACAGAATTAACAAAAAGATCACAGCAAGTTTGACCCCAATGATGGAAAATCATTTTTGCCACTTTGTTGAGAGACCACTTGTGAGGTAGTAGAATGGACCTGCTTAGCTTGTCTGCTATCATGTTGGACTTCCCAGGGATGTGTGTTCCTATCAGAAAGCAGTTGGAAGAGATCACCCATTGCCACACTCTGAGGGCTTCTTGGCACAAGGGGTAAGATCTAGTTCCTCCTTGTTTGTTTATGTGCCACACTACTGACATATTGTCCGTCCAAATCAAAATTGTTACTGAAGCGAGAAAGTCTTAAAATACTTGCAATGCTAACAGCACTGCTGTCATTTCCTGGACATTGATATGCATGTTGGCCTCTTCTGGGAACAAAGTAGCTTGGACTGCTTTCCCAGGAAGTACCCCTTCCCCAATGTGGGATGTGTCTGCGATCAGTATGGCCTTGGGCTAAGGGAGAATGAAAAGACTGCCTTGAAGAACATTATCTGATCAAATCCACCACCAAAGATAACTTTTGCATGCTTGAGTGATTTTTATTTCGACTGACATGTGTTGCTAAAGAATTGACCATTGAGCTGCTAGCATCCACTGAAGTATCCCCATGTGGAATCTCACTAGAGGAACTAAAACTATAGCTGCTAACATTGATCCTAGGGCTTGTAGAATCAATCATGCTGAAATTGTTGTACTGTGAATTATCTTTTTGACCTGGAATCTGATAGTCTGTACTCTTGCAAGAGAAAGAGAAGCTGTTACTGATACTGTGTTGAAAACTGTCCCTATAAACTCAAGTATTTGAGAAGGTTCTAACAGAGATTTGTTGTAATTTATGGTAATTCGTAGAAGGGAGCAAGTTTGGAGTAACTTATCTCTCACTCTTATGAGGAAATGCCTGGTTGGGGCGGTGATGAGCCAGTCGTCTAGACAGAGAAACACCCGGAATCCCTGCAGTCTCAGGTGGGCTGTTACCACTGCCATGCATTTGGTGAACACCCTGGGGGCTGTGAGACCAAAGTGTAGGGCTCTGAACTGGTAATGACTGGCTTCCAGATGGAAATGTAATGACCTTCTGGAATGTGTGTACATTTTTAAGTGGTAGTATGTGTCATAAAGGTCTATTGAGCACATCTAGTCATCCTTGCCAAAAAACAGCAAACTGGACTGAACCATGAACCTCCAAAACTTTGTCACACTACTGACACATTTGTTCAAGTTACTGAGATCCAACATTGGTCTCCAGTCTTCTGTTTTCTTTGGCACTAAAAAGAATCTCGAGTAAGTTCCAGATTCTATCTGGTCTGGTGAGACCTCTTTGATGACTTTTATTTTAGCAAGCTTTTGTATTTCTAGAGCTGCTGTTTTCCTCTAACTGGGTGGAACATTGGGAATTTTGCATGAAAATGGAGGTGGAAGGGAAAATGGAATTATATAACCTCTGGAAATGTTCTGTACCACAATTTTTTTGTGATGTCTATCAGGGCTCTTTGGTCCACAGATAAATGACTCAGCCAATTGCCTCCAGAGAGGGGAGCTGGTAGGGTCTGTCAGAGAAATGCCCCCCAACCCCCCCCCCCCGGGGGGATTTTTTGAACCACATTTTTCATCCTCCTCATTGGTTCTTAGAGATGGTGATTTGAAGGGTAGAAAAATGTACTCCCACTGCAGAAAGGGTCTTCCCATCCTGCTCATATCTAGAGTGTGTCCTTCACTTTGGGACTAAATAAGGAGGTTCCGTCAAAAGAAACATAGACGAAAAAAGACTTGAAGAGCTCTGTAAAGTCACACAAGTGCATCCAGGCATGCCTCCTAATGGAAATACCTGAACCTGCTGCCCTTAAGGTACCCTCACAGCTGCATCAGAGATAAGCCTCGTGGATGAATTTGAGATAGACTGAAGGGTTGCCAACTGTGAGGCCACAGAAGCCCGAGTCTCAGTAGTACTGATCCCAGAAAAGAATTTTGACTGTACCTTAATCAAGTCCCTCTGACGTCTTGTAAAATGTGCCAAGTAGTTCAGCAACCTAACGGCAAGATTGCTGAAGCCCACACACACGCTTTATATACCTTTCCAAAACCCTAGACTCCCTGTCAGGGGGATGGACAGTGGAACGCTGTTCCACAAGTTCCTTCTTAGTGGCCGCCACCACAACCATAGCATCCACAGTTACTTCCTTACTCCAAAACTCCCTTCCTGCAGGTGCTGCCAGAATCTGACCCAGTCTCTTGGGGATAGGTTTAACTCCCTCCATGCCCGCTTAGAGATCAAATCAATGAGCTCTTCAGTGGGCAGTGTTACCCAGCAAGTAGATGAGCCAGATCCAAACACCTCCAGAGATACATATTCCTCTGGAGAAGGAATGTCGGAGGACCAACTACCCCTTTGTTTAAGGATATCTAGAATGCTTCAGGCGGTGATCTTGGAGATCCTTCCCCTTCATTAAAATTAGTATTTACAGTGAGATCCCTGTGGGGAATCTAACTGCATCCTTTTGCATGTTCTCTTTTGAGGTACTTCTTCAGTGGGATTCCCCAGAGAAATATCAGAAGAGATGGTGATACCCTGTTGGGTAGCCTGGAGAGTTTGGTCTAGCTATCCCTGTTGAGTCGAATGCTGGGGCACAAAGTGCAGAGACACGAGATCCTGAAGGGAAATCCAAGGGGGGAAGAGACCGTCCATCCTGCTGAAGCACAGAAAACTCTCTCTCCACCACTCAAAAGCAGAACGTCCCCGGGAGAAGGCAGCTGAGAAGCCATGGCTCCACCTTCATTGGCTCCATCTGCCCCCAAAGACATTCCACCTGAGGTAGAGGTTGGAGCAGAGCTTTCCAGTGCCGAAGCTCCAAAGGGCAGAGATGGTTCCAACAACTTTGGAGTCGACTCTAACACCTTGGATCTGGCAGGAACACTCGAGAGTTCAGATGACAAAGTGAAAGTGGAAAATGAAATCTGAGGTATGTTAGAGGTTGGTGCATTATGGGTAAGGGAGAAGCTTGAGAGCTTTATGGTTAAAATGAACTATAGTAATGTCCAAGTCAGATCTGAACCCAAGTGTTGAGGAATGAATGAAAATTGACATCAGATTGTATTTTCTTGTTTTATTCCTTTTTGTCTGTGGTTACACACAGTAAAAAATGTTTTCTAGACTTTACTATGAATTATAATTATTTGACTGTTTCATGGTGTGTCATAGCACATTTTTATGATTTATTCCTTATTGTCTGCAGCTACATACAGAAAATAATGTTATGTAAAATATCATGTGCATTTTAATTTAATATTGAAAGGTTAGCTGACCAAATTTTAATTAATGGTGTTGCAAACAAAGGTAGTTAATTGGTAAAAAAAAAAAAAAAAAAAAAAAAGAATATTTAGGTAGACATTAGGAAAGTGCTGTCCACTGCATCCCTAATTAAAAAGGATGTCTACGTCAAAGGTACATGCCTGTAAAAATGTCTCTACCTCAAATAATGTGTCTGGAGAAATGCCTGTGCTAGAAACATTTTATGTGAATCAGCCAACAGCAAAGCTAATGTTCAGTGTAGAAGACATTCAAACTCAAGGATCCTAGGAGTCATTTAAGAGTCTGTCAACAGTTAGATCAGGCAAATAAACAAAATGTCTATACCACTTATCGATCAAGAATTTAAAAAGTTTGACACGACCAACTTCCTTTATATGTTTAGGGAGATAGTTCCATAATATTCCTGCTCTATAATGAAAACATCTGGCAATCTCACACATAGATTGTTATTCCTGGTACTGATAGTATAGCCCATAATTGTAACATCAAAAGAGGCTGTTAATGCCACATTTCTTAGTAATTTATATACAAGAATCAAATCTCCTCTTAACAGCCTATAACAGTTATAGAGAGTTTCCAATCGCTCCTTGTAACAGAGGTTTTTTTAATCCTCCCACTTGCCTAGTGACTACCTTCTGTATTCTCTCATCTATTTCTATGGCAAGTGTTATAACAGCTAAAAGACCCACAATATTCCATAACAGGACATAAGGTAGAAGTAAAAAGTGGAATCAAAACTTCTCTCTCTCTACTACTAGCACGCTTCAAGATGTCTTAAAAAAGCATAGCACTTACTCACCACTGTCTTGATATGATCTAAGTACAAAGCATTGTCCATCATATATCCTAAATCTCTCACAGACATTACTGAGGTCAAAATTTCATTATTCAGAGTATAAGTATAATGATTATTTCCAGAAATAAAATGCATCACATTACATTTCTTGGCATTAAATTGCATTCCATTTTTGCTGGCCCAACTAAATAAAATGTCTAGATATTTTTGCAATTTTAAATAATCATACATATCTGTAACTATACCCCCATCTTAGTGTCATCGGCAAATTTACTTAGCAGGTGCTATCATATTGGGAACTCAGACATCAATAGCCCAAACAACCTGGAACCAAGAGCAGATCCCGGGGAACCCCCAAATCAACATTTATTTTTGAAAAGGAATGATCCATTCTTGCTCAGTATTTTCTTCCTGATGGCTATCTAGCGTAATATTCACATTGCATTTTAACATAACATCACGTATTGTCATGAAGAACCAAATCAAAGGCTTTCTCCAGGTCTAGACAAATAACGTAATTAGCAAAACCCCAGTCCACCGTGCATCAGATGTTATAAAACTAGATACAGTTAGTCAAACATGATCTCCCAGTGAGGAAACCAGGTTGATACACATCAGTCTTTGTCCAATATTCGCCTGGAGCAGACTACAAATTGCTCACTCAAAACATCTACCCAGTATCGAGGTCAAACTGAAGGGTCCATAGCTGTCCAGGGATTGCGGTACATATCCTTTGGATATTGGGAGAACAACTGCTTCCTTCCATATGTTAGTGACATATCCTTTTTCCAGTTAGTGTTGAAACAGTACACGAAGGCATCATACCATTGCTACGACAGAAAGAAAATATTCATTTAAACAGTCTAAGCTTGTGGTTGCATGTTTTTGATGCCTCCAACACATTTGAAACTAACTCGTAAGAGATATTTGGATAAACATCAGATTTATGAGCTATCTATAGTTACAATCCTTGCACCCATTTAAAAGCGAGAATTTCTCAGTAAATAAATTTCCTAGTTCAACAGAGTCTGTAATAGCAGAGTCCCTATACTTAACACAATCGTGGGGGGGGGGGTCTTTCCTAAAATATCTTAAGTGCTTGAATACAGCCTTTTTATTCATGTTAGTATTCTCAACTAACTGGTTCTTATATTTCTAATTTTCAGAGCTAAACTCCACAAGAATTTTTTCAGTATAATATCTATACAGATAGAGGTAGATGGAGTACATTTATACCTTTTCAGGAGGATCTTTTTTATTTTTCAGTTGTGATAACTTTTTGTTTGCCATGGAGGGAAATGTTTATTGAGTTAATAAACCTGTTTATTAAGAAATTTAATTTACCATAAAAAGCATCTCATGTTTCTTCAAATTACTTCTCTTCCAGTTGCCTCTCCTACTGCCAATAACTAATTTCCTTATTTACAGACTCAAAGGGTACTCGATCTAACACATTTATCACTATTAATCACAATTCCACACTAAATAGAATAGTGATCTGATTTTCAAACTGAGGCACCAATGATACAACTTAAAACCAAATTAGACCAGTGATTTAACCAAACAACATTCAGTAAGTCATCATTCCTGTTAATAATTGACAGATATTACCACATAACTAGTTATCATGCTCTCTTCCTGAGCTGGGGGGTCTATAGAAGCTTCTCACCATCTTTTTGCCAAATGTAATTTCACCATCAAGAGTTCCAGCAACTCATCACAATGAATAGTAGTGGAGACATGCTCAGTAGAAACATATATACTGATATACCACCTTTGTGTTTTGAGTGAACCACATGATGTAACGTAAACCCTTGAATAATTAAATGTTTATTGCAATCATTAAACCACGTTTTAACAAAGCACAACAAATTGTACTTTTCATCTGCTGTTATGCAGTCTAAGTCTACAATTTTATTGTTTAAGTGTCTACAATTAGAAAAATAAATTTTCAAGGGATTTAAACTCCTCCTCATTTCTGCCCCCCACTATTTCTAAGAAAAGGGTGAATAAATTTCCTAAGGAAATTATTAACATCTGTTTCCAGCATGGCCCAAATGAAACCGATCTCTAATGAAGCAATTATTTTTAACTTCTAAATCCCCCCAAGTAGTTATTACTTTGACAGAACTGATTAGTGAAATTCTATGCATGATGTTTGTCATTTCCCTTGTCAGCCTTTTTTTAACAACTATAGAACAGGGACTAGGAAAAATATCACTAAATATCAATCTAAGCCACTGGGAGTTGCTTAATACCACCATCTCAGAAAACACTTTTTCAAATACCTCAGTACTAGTGCGATCAACATCACTGTTTGCTACAATAACAGCTGTATCATAAAGAAAGGACTTTTTAAACAGTTTAATTGCTTCTAACATGTCAGCCATTTTTCCACCTCACAGTCTACTAACAGTGACATGCTCTCAATTCACTTTTGGAAGAACATTACAATTCCTCTCAACATAAAATCGCCCAATAGAACACTTTTTATCTCTTTATGACAAGACTTACTACCTATAATAGTAGATGGTGACTTGTTATCATTTCTGCCTGTACCCCCCCCCCCCCAAAGACCTTCTTTTCTTTTTACCCTCTTGAAATTGTCCTCCTCATCTAATTGTTCAATATCACTCCATAATATTATATTTTATTCTGATTAGGAATAAAGGAACCATTAATAACTAAATCCTTAGACTGAGTGTGTGAAGACAACTCTACATTATTGTATTTAACTATCAGAATGTCAGAAAGTACATTTGCAGAAGGGCTTTCCTACAAAAACCTGAGGTAAGATTGAGACCGTAAAGAAAAAAAGATGAATGGTATAACACCAAATGCTTTTTCACACAGGAAATTATTGCTAGTGAAATTTCTAATTGTTCATCAGTAATGATTCATTTTTTTCAGGGTGATTTCTCCATTTTCCGAGTTGGTGTGACCGTAGAGTTGGTATATATATCAGTCTGGGGGGGGGGGGGTGCAGGGGGTCTTGCTCATCTAGCAAAAACAGATAATGATTTTTTTTTTGCCTTTTTTACTTTCAGGCATTTTTGTCATCCTTTTGACACATCAATGTTTAGTAAGTCAGAGCTTCATAGCAGAATCTTGGGTGACTCCTACTTCCCTGTAACAACAGATGCTTGAATTTCACACTGCCTCAGTGCCATACGGGTTCTGTACCTACACAAACCCACACTGGCTGCTTTCCACAGCTCAGAATTCCCTCTTCTGACTTCCTGTGATAGGAGATTAGCTAAGCACCTATCATTAGGGGAAGCCTAACTCCTGTCACAGAAAGTCAAGTTGTTCAGGCTTTTAGCGCTAAACATGAAGAATTAAGAAGGACCAGAAACAAAAATTGCCTGAAACTAACTACTTCTGAGCCAGAAAACACCAACACAAATAACCAAAGCCAAACAACAACACGACAATGTTAAATACAATCAAACTATATATAAAGTAAAGGGGAAGGTGGGTGAATGGATAATGGCCCTCACAAAGCTTGCTCTGGAACTTGAGAAAGAATCTAGTTTGTACTGCTTTGTAAAGATATGAACAGATAACCAGGATGCCACCCTAGAATGCTTCTAGAGTTCACTCCTTTCTGATATGCCACCAAAGAGGATAAGTCTCTATTAGAATGTGCCTTAACTTGCTTACCACAGTGGGGGGTAACAAAAAGCAATAGCAGAGGACAACCAATATCTGGATTGAGAGACACTGGATCCCTCCCACCAATGTAACTCTCATTTCACAAAATCTAACAGTGGTACCTGGAAAAATTAAGGGATACATGTGCTGGGACCAATATTTTTTTAAGAACCTCTGAATCTTTCTTCTGTGAAGTCTGACCAGTAGTATCACGAGGATCACTGATGCAATAAGGCATAGAATTTTGAGAAACTCCCTTGCGGAGGAGGTATCTTGAAGAGAAAAATCCCTGAAAATGTACTGAAAAGGCCATTCTTTTTCTGTGTCTGTCATACACCCCAGGAAGACAATTCTTTGTGAGGGTATGAGACAGGACTTCTGTAGCTTCAACTTGAAGTTGTGAGCAACTGGAATGTGATAATCATCTTTCAGATCTAAAGTCACCATGAAAACAGTAGTCCAGAAGAAGGGGTAGGACCACTAGCAGGGTAAGCATTTTGAATTTGGGTATTTTCAGAAAGGTATTTGGGTAAGATGCATCTAACGGTGGTCTCCACCACAGCTCCTTTTTGGGTACCAAAGAGATTCCAGAGTAAAATTATTTTCCTTTTTGTGGTGCAGGAACTGATTCTATAACCCCTGCTTACAACTTGTGAAGGAATACTGGAGAAAACAGAAAGGAGGAGGATTTTTTGTCCACTACCAAGAATATCCTCTCCGAGTTATTCTCAGTACCCATTTGCCTGAGATTATTTGTAACCAGGCTGCTGGTTTGAGTGAAAGCCTGGGGGAAGGGGAAAGGGAAGGAAGGACAGGAGGAAAGGACTGGATGCCCCATGTGTTGGCATAGTTGTTCTTTAGCTGAGAAATTATCTTTTCTGAGAAAGGAACCCCTTTTATTTGGTTTGGAAGCATTATCTTCCTGTCATTTCTTTTTGGTCCCCTGACACTTGCTAGGCTCAGATTTTTGTTTGTTCTGCCCTTTAAAGTTGGGCATCTTACTGGAAAGAACCAGGGTTGAGAGGGTGGCCTAATGGTTAAGGTGTTTGCCTTACAAACACAAGGTGTGGGGTTTGAGTCTCACAAGGGATAATTGGCTAGACTTAAAATGGCTCGCAAGGGCAGTTAGCTTAGTACTAATCTATGAACCTATGAACCTATCTATGAATATGAAACATTCTACATACTGCATGCATCAATTTACCTCTATCATCACATTGTTTAAAGATATGAGTGGCAGAAGGACCAAACACAAATTCAGAACCTTCAAAATCTAATTTTTTATATCCTCAGAAAAAATTCCGTTATGTAACCAAATATACCTTCTCAATACAACAGAATCGGATGCATTTCTAGAAACTTTGTCCACACCTTCCAAGTCACTCCTCAAAGCATGTTTCGAAACCCAGGTCACATCAGAAAATCTCATTCATATAACACTTTTGTTCAGCTGGCAAAGATGTAGCAAAGTCATCTAAGCTGTAAGCATATTTCAAAATTATTTTCCACATAAATCCCTGAGAATTTAAAATTCTAAAGACTAAATTACTAGCCTTAGCCAACTGTTTTCCTTGAGATTCTAACCACTTGTCAATTTTATCTAGGGATGTAGTGTTAGAAAAAGCCAAGGCCTTCTTTTTAGAGTTGGCAGCTGGAGAAACTGCAGCTGGGTCAGCTGACAAAGGTGAAAAAAAAGAGATGCAAGATCAGACTACACCTTATATTTCCTCATAGCCTCTTTAGGAACTGGTTCACCAGCTACAGGGCTTTACATGCAGTTTTATAGATTTGTTACATCTTCTAAGGTAGGTAACACAGGAGGAACAGCCAAGATATTTAGAATGTCACTTCAATAAAAATATAAACGTCAGTCTCTCGCGTATCCAGACTGCTTCCAGTCAAATATATCTCTAAACCAAAGCTAGCACCTGTGGAGAGGTGAACACTTGGGTTTTTGAACCTGATCATCTTCCAAAGAATGAGATTGGATTGACTCATAGTGTTCACTATTGCCTGCATCAGAGACCCCATCAAAATCTGAGGCCACAGACTGATCTCTAGAGAAAGTAGCCCCACAGTCATTCTGAAAAGAAGCACAGTCTCTGAAATTAGCAGACTGTAAAACGCTCTTAGCAAAGGAAACTACATCAGCCCTATATGGGGTAATAACCCGATTGTATGCAGTGTGGTGAAGGTAGCTTCTTTTTACTGTGAGCTATATTACAGGAGAAAATATTTGGGGACACGATATTATGTCTGGTATGACATCTTTTTCTCTGGACCTCTCCTGCACCTGAAGGGTTTGGTTCTCCAGTTCCTGAACCAGGTACTGGAACAGCCCCAGAGGATGTGTCTGACCACCATACCATAGAGGGCTGCAGGCTCACATTAGAGGGTCAAGAAAATGTCCCTCAGTGGAAACAGAGGTAAATCCCAAAGATGAAATAAGAAATCCAAATCAACGTGTAGCTAAACAAAATGATCCTTTAATAACACATAAAAAAGTCAACAAGCACAAAGCACCTCAGACTGAGCATTTTCGCCTGCTAACAGTCAGGTATCATCAGAGTCTTCAATCACATAATATAAACCCTGAGACAGTCCCTAGTCTTCAGCTGTCACCACATAACTTCAGTTTTCCAGTACAAGTCATAAAACACTTTAGAAAATCCTCATGACTGCTTAAAAACAATAGTAAGCATACAAACAACACAGTAATAAGTAAAACTTCCAGAAGAATAAACAGCAATAGAAAATAGCAACTATATTAAAATAAAAAGTTACACACACGCGCGTTTTAAATAAAACAAAGAAATCAAAAGTGCATAATAATAAAGAGGAAAGGAAGTTTCCAAAGGGATCTTACCTGAGTCAGGAAGCTGTAATCCACCAATGCAGACTGCTGAAGAGATTCAACTCTGTGATTTCCTACAGCTGGTATTAAGACTGCAAAACCGACTAGCAGTGGTGGGGCTAGGCTTCCCCTGAGGGGAGTGGCTTGGCCAATCCCACCACATAAATTAGAGAAGAGAATTTTGAGCTCTGGAAAGCTGCCAGTCTGGGTTTGTGCAGGCACAAAACCCATATGCCACCAAGGCAGTGTGAATGATGAACACACATGAATTGAAATGACACCTCAGTGGCTGCCACAGAGACAAAACCAGGGTAGTAGGAAGTCTTAGTCAATGACTGACATCTACAAAGATGCTTTCCTACATAAGGCAGAACTGTAGCTAGGTTCCCTGGTGCCCTGTGCCGTTCCCTGATGTGGTGCCTCCCCTCAAATCTAAGTTTAAAAAAACAAATCTGCACTGAAATTGTGATAAATCACCTGACTATCCCACACAAAATGATTAGGCCATGACCTCAGATGCATAAATACTGTATTACTGGCATGCACTTCCACACCATTGGCATCTGCTGATTGCACCCCTAGGAACTTTCACTCAGGGGCAGCTGTCCCATTTGCCCCACCCTAGCCTCTGGCATAAGGTAAAGTAGGCATAATAAGGTATCATGTTTACCACAAACATGTAGGTTATTCTTTGCAGAATACAACAGCTTCAATGACTGACTCATCAGTACCATGCACTAATGTACTACCTTTATATTGAGTTTACAGCCTAAAACTGGCTGTAAGACATATTTCTTCATCAATACCCGGTAATCAATTTAAATATGCCTGCGCCCTGCTCAGATTTAAAGTGACTTGTATGCATTGCTATAGAATAATATTCCCACTTGAAGGGTGACTTTTTGAAAAAAACAAAATATGTAAAACTAGTGATTAAGTTACATTTCTTTCTTTGCAATGTCTTAAATATCTGGCTATATGTTAATCATTGTGATTTACAAAAAGTAAAAACATATGTTAAGCGTAACATGTACAGTGCAAGCTTGCCTATGTTTCCCCTGTAAAAAGAACTTAAGTGGTAAATCAGAATGACTCATCTATCATAATGAAGAATACAAATGTCTGTGGCTGGGAAAGACTGGGCCATTGATTACATCTGCATTATACAATGGACTGAAAATCGGAAACCACCATCCAGCACTAAGCAAACAATTACTTTTTCATTTTTCCTAGCAATTACTGACATGGAATGTTTCTTAGTCCACAAGAACACAAGAAATAAAAAAAAAAGAAGGAGGCAGAAGTAAAAGACTATAGATAAGGCAGTATAACTGAATTTTCACTCAATCAAAATTACTGTTTGCTTTCTCATTTGTAGACTAGGTATAACAATTTCCCTTTATATGTCACAAGCACACTGATTCAGCATACAAACAGCAGTTTACAAACATAAGATAAATGGATATATAGACAATTTTACACTACAAGTCGTAACACAGTTCAGGAAAGCCTAATGACTAGAATGACTGCCCGTTTTCACTTACAACAAAAAGTACTTACCTGTGTTTCTAAATAAAGTGTGCTGTTTTGTAGGAAATGTAGAATCTTGGCTAAAGACATAGGCAAATTCCTGCGGTCAACACAGCTATGGTAGAAGAGGATTTCTATGACTTTATAGCGAAGGAGGTGGCTTTCCATACTGTTAAAAAGGATTTCCCTGAAAAGGTAATTTATTTGCAGTTTATTTATTTAGCTTTTTAACAACATAATTAGTTTTAATACAAAAATATAGAGTAGTGTTAAATCTAATGCATTAAGTAAGGAATCACCAATTCAAACAGAGGCTGTCTTCAAGAACCATTTACTTACCTACTGATTTTTTAAACTAGCTATGTTCATCTGACCATAGGCAGCTTTCTGAACAGACTAAGAGGGATGCAGTCCATTAATAATATGCATTTAAAATATAAATATAGCAACATGAATTAGTAGAAGAAAAGCAGATGTATACAAGCAGTCAGCAGACAGTAACACAATGACTGAACAGCTGAGTACACCATGAATGTGCTGAACAAAACTGAAACTGCATAATTCTGGCAGAAGTGGTTCTTGAATTGGTAGGGTAGATACACTCTGCTTTCCTATTTAATTTTTTCTGTCGTTTTAAAAAGTGGTAGATTTAAAAAGAAGGCAGCCTGCTGCATGTGTGTTTGAATTTATTTTTAAATAAATTACTTTACTTTTTATTCAACTTATTTACCACTGTTATTTAAGCAAACATATTTACAACAGTTCTGTATTTCAAACACATTACACACATTTTCAATTTTGGTAATGGCTGCATTACTCTTGCCCCTACAATTGTTATTACATTCTTTTGGTCCTTCTTTTCTTTTATTAGTTCTGGCCCAGCAACCTGTGCCCCAGCCACATTGGGTCTACCAGCTTTCTCCCTCCCCGCCCCCGAACTGTACTGGCATTGCTGGGCTAGTCTAAGAACCTTGGGCAACTGGGGACTTGTCACGTATTTGCATCTGTTTGTGGGGGGGGGGTCTATGACCTGCCCATTCACTCCCATAGACCTAATTATATTACTGAAGGGTGGGTGTGCAATGAAAACATGTGGTGTATCCCCCCACCTCCACAGCATCTAAGCTGTGGAGCCCCTCTTTCTTGAAATGCCTATTAGTGTGCCATCTAGAGCCTCCATTAGGTATTGACACAGGACATGCCTAGGGGACACCACCCACCCCATGATGGTAATGCCTATCCCCTCCCTGCCTCTCCATCAGTCGTCCAAGCAGCTAATTGAATTTGGTTCTTCTGCATTGTAGTCAAAGCTTTATCCCTCTACCCCACCAGAGTGTTATTACTTTCACTGCAATGACATAGCTCTATATTTCCAAGGGCATGCTACTATCCATTTAACTGATGTTATTATGTAGAGGAGTCACATTACAATTAAATATAACTTCTTTATTCTCAGGTCATCATTTTTCATCCAGGATAAAGGATGGGTGTATCATTTTATCAATCAAATCACTTATAACTACTTCATTTTTAGAATCTAAAATTATCCTTGTATGCCCATACCTTTAATACCAATTTATACCATTCCATATTCCAGTTCAATAATCTCCTTTTCAATACTGCTATACTACATTCCTTACTTATAATATTGTCTTTCTTAGCATCTCTTCCAAAACCTTCCACCATGTCTGTTACATTACTTACAGCATTGCTGTTCTGAAACTCTACCAATCCCTCCACTAGCCACTATTCCTCTTAAAGGAGAACGCTTCTCCACCCATCTACCTTTTTCATTCACTATATCATATACATTGGTGCCAATCTAGTAAATTCCTTTTTTTATGTATTTAGGGTTCAGCCAATAAAGCATCTTAATACAACACATTTCCTAATTTCTTGTGTACTCATACCACTGCATTCTGCAGCAGTCAGTGGCACATCCCTACTTTGACCAAAACCTCACGTTGGACATCCATCTGAATATCATCTTTCTTCAATCATATATTTGTTTAATAACTTCAATGTCATTATTTCTTTTAGTCAATAAAACACACATGGCATGAATGGCACACTCATTTCACAAGACACTTTCATATCCTTACAGCAGTGTACAACTTGTCTGTCCTCTCTAGCTTAATCTATTTTACATTCATTAGTGGTCTGTATAATGCCCCAACTTTGATCCTATCGTCACCTCAGCCAACTATCAAAATAACCAACAAGGAATGAGGAAACTTTACAGGTTCATAGGATGATACTAGGCTATTGGCCTGGAGGCCCTTATAAGCTTAGCCAAGAATTTTGCTCATGTTCCCACAAAGTCAACACCTGTTTAATCACACACAGTTCTCAGCCAACAGCTATAACTTTTCAGTCAATAAAGCAGAATTGGCATGACTGATACCATAAAGCTTATAAGCAAAGAGATGTCTAGATCTAGGGATATCATTGTCCCCCTTTGCTTAGCCCGTGTTAGGCCAGTCATTGAATATAATGCTTCCTTTGGCATGTGTCTATCCAAACATGCGTCAACTGTAATGCTCACAGAGATACCTTACTAAAAGGATACAAGGCCTAAACAACATGTCCTACATGGATGGACTCAAAGCACTGTCACTATACTCTGTACCCTACAGACTTCTAAGAGGTGACCTGTGTCTGGCATACAAGGCATCCTCCATCCAATTAGATGGATTTACTGCACATCAGCAAGTCAAATGGCATAAAAAATACTCAGTCTAGGGATCTAAACCTCTTCTGCAAGATCGACAAAACTGTTTGGAGTGACACGTACTGTATTTCTCGCAGTGCATAAACTGCTGACTCCCCATTCACGTAAAACAAAGTTCATCTCTGTCCATATTCAACTGCAGCTTAGATCTATGGGTGGGAAACAGAAAAATGAACCCAGGACTGCTCCCAGTACTACTAATGGAAAACGGCAGCTCCTAAATGCTTTATCCCATGCAAGGATCCCCTCAAATTATCTATGATATGATTCCAGTTATTCTCATTAGGGGTAATATGTAATTATCAACCATGCAGTGGGTAAGACCAATCCATAGCCAAATGGGATAGGTTATTTTGAGCACAAAAAGGGAAACTGATAAGGCATAAATTGGCCTGCAATGGCAGCTAGCCTAGTACTTATGAGAGTGAATTACCTCAGAACTTGCCTGCCACAAACCAAAACACTGAAGCAGAAGTGCAGGCAACCATTTACATATGTACATGCCCAAAGAGAAGTAAAAATAAGGAAGAGGTCCATCTCAGCCAAGAAAGGCAAAATGAGCCCAGAGTGGAAAAAGAGGGTGAGATGTAATATTGCAATAGTGATCATATGTCTTCCAAAATCACTGTTGCAGTGTTACTAACATATAGGATAATAGTAAAGCTGATAAGAAATAGGAAAAAGGACGGGAGTCCAAGATGGTTGCACACTGAGTAACAGCTTGTTTCTAGCTCTCCCAGTGTGAAAACAGAAACGTAGCAGAGAAGGCCAGTACACTTGTATTTATGGGTGAATTTCAGTAACTGGCTAGTAAGTACACTGCCTGGATGCCAGGAATAATGAAATACAGAAGACCTGGAAAAAAAAGCTACAAAAAGTGAGGAAGAAACACTGACTAGGGAGAGTTCTGCAGCTGTTACCATAATGCAACTGTCAGACATGATCTCCAATAACCTACAGGATGATATAAGACAACTACATACAGACCTGGTTAAAATGAACAAAACATTGATAGAGTATATCAACACAAACAAGAAAAGGCTGGAACAAATGGAAGAAGCGTTAAGCAGATATTCAGATGAGATGATAAAGCTGCAAAAATCAGAGGTCAAAATGAAGAAAAGGCTGGCTGAATATGAGACTGCTCAGGAAGAGATGTTTAAAAAAATAATATAATTAGAGGACAGAGCACGAAGGGGAAAACTTGAGATTTTCAGCTATACCAAAGAAGCTGGAAGGAACAGATTGCATTAAATTTATGAAAGAACAAATATGCAACTGGACTGGTATTCCACAGCAATACTTGTTAGTTGAACGGGCACATCATGTGCATGCTCCAAATCTAGCTATAAGAAAGCTACCTAGACCTTTAATAGTAAAGATGCAATCCTACCAGCACAAAGAGTTGATGTTGTCAAAACTATGGCAGAAGGACAAAATACTAAAAGTGGGAGACAGCAGAGTGTTTGTGGAGAATAATTATTCACTGTACACCAGGCACAAGAAAAGTAAATTCATTCCTCTAGTCAGAGAATGTCGAGATGCAAGTGTAAGATTCAAACTGCTTAATCCAGGAGATTCGGCTTCTAGTTCCTCTGGTAATAAAGACCACAGAGAGACTGCACTTGTGAAACCTTTTCCAGTATTTCAATGGAAAATGTTGGAGAGAAGGAAGGGGACATGAGAGCTGACTAGAAGAATCAAGAGTGCATTGGAAGTGAAGCAGATACAGGATTTGGGTGATGGAGAAGAGTAACAAAATCAATAACTTAACGTGGGATTACAATGCAATAATTATATTTGTGAAATATGACAGCACAAGAAAATCGGGAAATATTGGACTTCTTTAAAATTTGTTTGCTGGGTGGGGGACTCAAATATATGCCCTACTTCATGTCATTATTAATGTTCAGAAAAGTGATTTGGGGAGGAGAAGAGAGGGGAGTACGCTAACTGTAAGTAAATAAAACACTTTCTTTACTTAATAGTACTGTATCTGAGTTGCATGGTTTTCTTTGCATGCTATTTTTGGGTATAATGGGGATTGTATACAGGTGTTTTTCTCTCCACTTTTCTTTTTCTTCTTATGCAGTTTTGAGAAACATAGGCAATGTAATGATAAAAAAGGAAAAGGGAGCCAGGTTAAGGAGGCATGACAGAGTTCAAATTAATGTGCTTTTTTCACTCTTGCATGGGGAAATGACTGATTAAGGACCTTTGTTTTAAAACAGAAAGCAAATAAATGAAAAAGAATATTGATTATTATAAGGCTTTTTTTTCTAGCACTTGCAAATATGCATACTAAGTAGCATTTCTGCAGCTGGTCTTCATGCCTCCATGGAGACAATCTGATAAAGAGAAACGGGAGACAGTCTGGTGGAAGGTGATTGGCTGAGGGAAAACAAGAAAAAAGAATAGAGAAATTGACTAGGACACAATGTTCCCAGAAAACAATCAGGGGTTTTCCCAGGTGCGACAGCTTTAAAGATAATACAAAACCAGTTAGACTTGAAGTAAAGTTCTCTCCGTTTTTTTAAATGCAATGGGGATACTAATATAAACAGGTGCTTTTGTTTTGTTTTTTTATCTTGCTCACCCTTCTCTCTTTTTCTTTGTTCAGTTTTGAGACATGTAGGCATTGCAATGAAATAAATGAGGAGGGGAGGAGATGGGGAGAGTGGAAGGGTCTGTTTAAGACAGTATGACAAAATAAAAATCAGTGTGCTTTTTCCCATGCTTGCATAGGGAAATGACTGGGTCTTAGAAAAAGGAAACTCCTCTAATGAGGAGGCTGCCTTTCCTCTGAATCAGAGTTTATGGTCTGAGAGTCAAAAAAAGAAAACACCTTGGCTGTGTCTAAGCCAAAATCCTCTGATGTATTTTACTCAAGAATGATTTCTGTTAGCCAGGATAGAAAGTCTGCAATAAACTCTGACTAAGGTAAAAAAACATCCTTATGAACAGAAAAATTACTTTGGATGATCAATGTTTAACCTTTAGTTTCTTTTTTCTAAGGACCAAGGAAGACCAAGAAGAGGAAAGCACAGCATCTAAAGTAATAGGTTTCTTTCCCCTGCCACCTCAAGAGGACCCTCCCAAGGTATCTCCAACACCTAAAATGGATGGTTCTCCCATGCCCACATAAACACAAGAAACTGTTTTTTGCACAAACTGAATATTGCATTCTAAATTCCGAACTACAGTCTCTATCTCGACCTCTCCACCAAAACCTGGGTTTGTCCTCCCCTACCAATGGAATCATCACAAAGCCAAGGAAACTGTTTTTTGCACAAACTAAATACTGCGTTTTAAATATTCAAACTACAGTGTAGGTTTCTTGCTAATAGTTTTCTCTGCTATCTGCCTATCAGTGGCGTGCACATAAACCCGGTCACTACCTTCCAACCCCCCTCCCCTCATCATAGACCTCCATGAACTACTTTCTATTGTTTCCCCCTTAATAAACTTGGATGCGAACAAACAAGCAGCAATACTAGTATTATATTTAGGTTTAGCAAGTACAGTTAACTGTGTGAAATGGGCAAATCTATAATCACAACCAAACCATTTGTATCTAATACTGACAGGTTAGTGCCTTTAACATTTCAAACTGTGCACTAGTTTCTATCTTCTGATACTGACCTACATCTCTCAGGGATGGCTGATTGTTTTTTTCCGTAGCTCCCACTACCTGGACTGCTCTTCAGACTCCATTCGCCCTCATTCTGCTCAGGCTCACTTCGCTCCCCTACCCTAACTTCACTCCCACCCCCACATCAATTAGGTTTATACTTTTCAAACCCTATCTGCCTATCAACAACCAATCTGAACCCAGTTTTCAACTAATTAGATCAAATCACTAAACCTACTAAAAAACCCTACCCTTCAGTTACTAGTACTAAAATTCAAACATCTCCACCCCTTCTGCAAGTTCATAATCCCTTTTACCTACACAAAACACTACTCATATATTTAATCACCCACCAACCCTATTATACCCATTTAACCCTACACTCTAAAATATTAAAGTACTCTAATAAAATGCTTCACCTTGATAAGAAACACTTACACCTAACAGCCCTACACATCGCCACTAGCTCATTGTTATTAATCGTATACTCACTCATGTTATACTCTACTACAATCCAATAATCCCCCTCCCTAGCAAACCTCTTCATTATCCCACCTAAATAGTACATTAAACTATATTATAGCTCTGACCTTATTCTATACTACACACTCAGATTACCATGCAAATAAATTCCATCTTCTAGCAACCACATCCCAAACCTATCAACCCTCCCTACTAAACTACAAAACAAGCTTGCCAAACTCCTTTTACACATTAATTAAACTGCTCCGGGGACATGCACCCTAATCCTGGTCCCATTCCTATACATAGTATGTTAAGCAGCTCTGCCACGTTCAACCCTGAACTATTACACCAGAGAAACAATTCATCCCTTCTCCCCCCCAGTATGAATGTAAGAAGTACTGTAAATAAAGTTCATGATCTGCATGCCCTACTGTCCCTCTATTCTTCTGATATTGTATTATTAAGAGACATGGATAAAACCAGACAACAACAAAATTGTAACTTCCGGATATCATATTCTATGTAAAGACAGGAAAACCAGAAGGGGTGGGGGAGTAGCAATCTTATTTAAAGATTACCTAATACTTGGCTGTTTAGAATTAAGCATCCCTGACTTTGAAAATGCAGAACTAATCTTTGCCAAATTAAAAATTAACCCCAAAAAACACATTAACACCAAAAGTGGTTATATCCCACCACGTAACAATATTCCCACACTAGAAAACATACTACACTGGATCTCTAACTCCCTCCTACAGGAAACAGTCATGATAGATGACTAACACTGACTGGCTCAACTGCTCCAAGTCAAAATCCAACATCCCATGTTAACCTTCATGAGTTCACCCAGCTCACCACATCTCCTACAAGAACTGACAAATCTTTCAAATTACAGTCTATCCTCGACTGGATCTTGGATAACAACCCCACCCACTCATCTCAATCAGACTGTCTTTTTGACAGCCGTAGTGGCCATCAGCCAACCTTTCTTCTAAGAACCTGCACTCACCAAACCAACCAAACCACCTACTGCTTCATTATAAATAAAAAAGTGTCAACCCAAAAAGGTTCATCTCCGCTTTAAAAAGCTGCAACTGGGAACTTGTCAAACAGCTACCTCTAGATGACGTTATTAACTTCAACACCGCTTTCTTAGATATACTGAACTTCCATGTACCCCCTAGGACTATTAGAGTTGAAGCTAACTATGCACCCTGGCTAAGTGAAGAATATAGATCTTTAGTCAAGACTAGACATAAAATTTGGGAACAGTATCACGAAAACAAAACCCAAACCACAAGATAAACATTCTTAGAACTGTGAAACACAGCAAAAAAAAAAACTAGGAAAATTTTGACAAAATCGAGTACTACCACAAGAAATCCAGACACCACAACAACCCTCAAAAGTTCTGGGATGCAGTTAATATACTTCTGCCAGGCAAATCCGCCACTCCACCATCAACCAACTCTGATAATATAGCAACCCAATTCAACAAATACTTTACAGAAACTATCCAAGCCCTTGCAAAATCTCAAAGCACCCCAAACAACTCTGTCACCTTCATACCCCAGCACAGCACCAACTCCCAAAAGAGCACTAACCACTTTTCTTTTCAACCAGTATCTGTTGATACCATAAAAAAACTACTTAAAAACTGAAACCAATCACTCTAGCTGCAGACAGCCTCCCAGCTGACTTTCTGCAAATCTCAGCTGAAGCAACAACATACAAAGTAGCCATACTTGTAAACAGGTCAATATCAGACAGCCTGGTACCTGCTCTTTGGAAAATCTTCCGCATTCTACCTTTACACAAGGGTGGTAATTCCACTGAACTTACAAATTATCATCCAATTGCCATCCTGTCACCCTTAACTAAAATCCTAGACAGAGACATACATACCCAGTTCATGGACTACCTTCACACACAAACTATTATCAAATGCTCAACATGGTTTTCACCCTTCTCACAGCACTACTACTGCCCTAATGTCCTTTACTAACACAGTGAACCACTATATAAATAATGGACAATCTGTATCTGCTGTATTTTTGGACTTGTCCAAAGCCTTTACCATGGTTAATCACAATAAACTAATCAAGTTGTCTTCACCCTAAACCTTAGTAACTATTCTATCACCTGGTTCCAAAGCTACTTATTGGGATGACAGCAGACCATCCAATGGCAAAACCACTTTTCCTCTCTTCTCACAGTTGCCCTAGGGGTTCCACAAGGCTCCATCCTTGGGCCTCTTCCATTCTCTCTCTTCAAACAGCTCCACACCTCCACAATTCATGCTTCAGTGGTACAATATGCTGATGACCCTACTGTAATATGCGCAGCCTCCTACCTACAAGATCTGCACACCATAACATAAGATTTCTTTCCGTCTGTGAAAACATGGCTCACTAATTCCCAACTCATTCTTAATCCCAATAAAACAAAGCTCATTCTCTTCCACCCAACAAGATCCCCCTCATCTTCCCTGTCTTTCAGTATCTTATCCAAAAATAAAACTATCATTCCAGTAACTCACAATAAACTGCTAGGTGTGGAAATTGACAATAACTTGAAATATGACATTCGCATAGCTCAAACCATTAAAAAGGTCCAAAAGAAGCTAAGTCTTCTATACAGAAACAAGCAATTTCTAAGAAGAAACACAAAATCTACCATCGCTCACACACACCTTTTGTGAACTCTCCTACACGGCTCTCCAAATCTAACCAAGCTCTGCAAAATTGATCTAACCAAACTTGAATCTTGTTACAATAAAATCACTAAGTTTGCCACTGATACATTATACAGGACACATCACTATTCATCTCTTAAACAGCTAAAATGGCTAGAACATCCTCAACTACTACACTTTAGTCAATTAACCTTTGCCCACAAAATATTTCATTAACCAGACAAAACTTTTAGTTATGTACTTACCATAACTTCGGATGTATGGGATCCATCTCGCCTACATTCATAACTGATGGGTTCGGAGCCGATCCATCGGCTCCGACTCGGCCAACTAGTATACTAGAACGAAGTCTCTTATTGGCTGGGCTACCCTCTATCCCAGGATGCACCACACCTGCTTCCCCAGATCTTGTTTGTTCACTTTCATACTTACATGCAAACACAGAAAAATACCAGTTACTCCAACCAACTAAAGTTCTTCAAGAGAAGATCTCCAAATGGAGCAACATTTCCTCTAAATCCGAATGGAAGGGGGAAAGGAGGGTGGGTATGAATGAATGTAGGTGAGATGGATCCCATACATCCGAAGTTATGGTAAGTACATAACTAAAAGATGTAATGGGATCCTATCTCGCCTACATTCATAACTGATGGGACAGCGTCCCTAGCACCTAAATCCCGGGTGGCTCATTGGAAAACACTCCTGAGAACTGTGGAACCAAAGGAAGCCCTGCCTCGAGAAGCCACATCTATTTTGTAATGAGAAATGAAAGTGTGCGGAGAAGTCCAGGTAGCCGCAGCACAAATATCATCTATTGATAATTTGGAGTGGAATGCTACAGAAGTAGCCATTGCCCTGGTAGAATGAGCCATGACTGGAAAGGGAAGCTCTTTGTCAGCCTGCGAATAAATGAAACAGATGCAATCTTTAATCCATTTGGCTATGGAGGTTTTAGCCACTGGTTGACCCAACCTGTTTACTGCAAAGGACACAAACAGTTGATATGACTTCCGCGTCTGAGTAGTCCTGTTCAAATAAAAACGCAGTTGTCTATGGACATCCAACTGATGAAAGATATATTCTGCGTTATTGGAGAATTTGGGAAAAAATACAGGGAGCTCTAGGGACTGTTGAATGCAGAAAGAAGATGCTACCTTTGGTAAGAAGGAGGGATTTAATTTAAGGGACACTCTATCTTTGTGAAAAATCAAATAGGGAGGATTAGAACAAAGAGCCTGGAGCTCCGAAACCCGCTTGGCCGAAGTTATGGCCACTAAAAAAGCGGTCTTCCAAGACAGGAATTTCATATCACAGGTAGCTGCTGGTTCAAAGGGGCGGGCAGTTAAGGCAGCCAGGACCATATTTAGGTCCCAAGGGGGCACAGGATGAGATATCGGGGGACTAAGGAGCCACGCTCCTTTAAGGAAAGCCTTGCAAAGCTTGTTTGCCATTAATGAAGGTTCAAAAGAAACATGAAAATTAGAGATGGCCGCTAGCTGAACCTTAATCGTGGAAACTGAAGAGCCCAACTGAAAAAGAGAGGCCAGGAAATTTAAGACCTCCGTACTGGGGCAGTAAGAGGGTCTATACCTCGTCGCTGTGCCCAAAGGGCAAACCTCTTCCATTTGCTGGAATACAGTTTGATAGTGGAAGGTTTGTGAGAAGAGGACAAAATGTGGATAACCTCCAGAGAGAGGGAACTGTCCCTGACTAAGGATGGAAGTGGAGTAACCAAGCAGCCAACCTCAAGGACCTGAGAGATGGGTGAGACTGTCCTGACTGATGAGTCAACAGGTCTGGCACCGGGTCCAGAAACCATGGACCTTCCACCGCATACCTCCGAAGGAAGGGGAACCAAACCTGACGAGGCCAGTGCGGGTAATCAAAATCATGTCGCTCTCCAGGTAAATTGCCTTCTGTATCACCCTCGGCAGGAGGGGAACCGGAGGGAAGGCATAAAGGAGACCGGGGGGCCAAATGTGGGTTAGAGCATCCCTGGGAATCTGTCCCTGAGAGGGAGTCAGAGTGAAGAACTCTCTGCACTTCGCATTGTGGGGGCTGGCAAACAAATCGCAGCAAGGGAGACCCCAGTTGGCGAAGATTTTCGCAGCCACTCTTTGGTTGAGGGACCACTCGTGGGGTAACAGGATAGTCCTTGCTTAGTCTGTCCGCAATCACACTGGATTTCCCCGGGATGTGCGTTGCCATTAGGAAGCGGTTGGTAGCTACCGCCCAGTGCCAAAGTCTCATGGCTTCTCTGCACAGTGGGTATGACCTGGTCCCGCCTTGCTTGTTTATATACCAAACTACCGACATGTTGTCAGATAGGATAGCAATCAGACCTTGCGGGAGAGCGTGATGGAGAGCTTGTAGTACCAGTAACACCGCTCTCATTTCCAGGATATTGATGTGTAAATGCGCTTCCTGGGGTTGCCATGTGCCTTGGACAGACCTGTCCAGATAATGACCCCCCCCACCCTACCTGGGAGGCGTCCGTGGTCACAGTGGCAACGGGGGAATGAAGGATAAAAGGTCGCCCCTGGTCGAGATTGGATCGGAGGAGCCACCAACGTAGATCTCGGCTGCAACTTTCCGTAATCATAACCAAGTGGTTCAAGGGAAGTTCCTGATAGGACCATTGAACCGAAAGTAGCCATTGCAGCACTCGCATGTGCAGTCTGGCTAAGGGGACTAGGAGAATAGTGGATGCCATCGACCCCAATATCTGCAGAATCAGACTGGCCGGAGCTCTTGATAGGGAGAGGCAGGATCGAACTTGATTCTGCAAAACCTGAATCCTTGCTGCCGGTAAGAAGGCGCACATCCTTCTTGTGTCTAACTCTGCGCCTATAAAGGTAATACGCTGAGATGGCTGTAGCACAGATTTTTCCCAGTTGAAAGTGATTCCTAGGAAATGGCCCAAGCTGACTGTGGCCATGAGCGACTGAATTAGTAGATGCTTGGAGGTGGCAGTAAGGAGCCAGTTGTCTAGATATGGAAACACTTGGAATCCTAGACTTCTCAGGTGAGCAGTCACCACTGCCAGACACTTGGTGAACACCCTGGGGGCTGTGGTGAGACCAAAGGGCAGTGCTCGAAACTGGAAATGACTGTCTCCCAGGCGGAAGCATAAATGACTCCTGGACTCTTGACTTATCAGAATGTGATAGTAAGCATCCTTGAGATCTATGGAGCACATCCAGACATCCTTCTCCAATAGTGGGAGAATGGACTGAAGAGTGACCATTCGGAATTTGGACTTTTTCACAAAGCGATTCAATGAACTGAGGTCCAAAATGGGCCTGAAGTCCCCTGTCTTTTTTGGCACCAAAAATAGTCTTGAGTAAGTTCCTGATCCGATCTGATCGGCGGGGACAGGCTGGATGACTCCTTTTTCTAGCAGCTTTGAAACCTCTATTGCTGCTTGATCCCGCTGAATGGGTGGCACATCCGGGATTTCCCTGAAGGGAAGGGGGGGCTTGATGAAGGGAATGAGATAGCCTCCGGTAGTAATCCGGAGCACCCACTGGTCGCTGCTAATAGCTTCCCAAGCTTGTGGGTGTTCCGCAAAACAACTCCCGACTGGCTCCGGAGCTGCACAGTCGGGCACCAACTCAGGGACGGTGAGCGTAGGAGGAACCACAAAAGGAATCGCGGTCTCCAGAGTTACGGGGGCCTCTGCCACCTCTGGGACGGCGTCTTCCCGAATTCACCCCCCCCTGCCTCTAGAGGGGGGATCACTGGGTGGAGTAGGGAAAGACCTCTGAGTTTTCCTGAACCACATTTTCCCTCCTCTCTGGGCCTTGGGGTAAGGCCTAGAGGGAGCAGAAAAACGGGCCCCAACGGCAGTCAAGGTCTTGCCCTCCTGCTCGCACTGAGTCAGTGTGTCCTTCACCTTGGGTCCAAACAAAGAGGACCCATCAAAAGGGGCATCGGCGAAGGAAGACTTGAAGGCCTCCGCAAAGGAACACAAGCGTAACCAGGCGTGTCTCCTAAGGGCCACGCCTGTTCCTGCTCTACTGCCCCTCGGCCGCATACGAGATGAGCCTCATGGACGAGTTCACAATGGATGATAAGGTAGTCATCTGGCCAACAGTGTGGGCTAACGCCTCAGGTAGATTACCTGTGAGGGACTCACCTAGCTCTTTAAGGAGGTCCCTTTGGAGCCTAGTAAAATGACACAGGTAATTCAGCGACCATAAGGTAAAGGCCGCTGAAGAAAGGGCACGCCTGCACCTATCCATGCTCCTGGAATCCTTATTAGGAGGGTGGATAGACGCTTGAAGCCTCTGCCACGCCCTGCTGTGTGGCAGATGCCACCACCATCGCATCTACAGGAACTCCTTTCGTTAAAAATTCCTTTTGAGGGGGAGCTGAAAGGAATTTGCTGGGTCTTGCAGGCACCGGTTCCACAGAGTCAGGGTGTTCCCAAGCCCTTCGAGAAATTAAATCAAGTAACTCATCGAAGGGCGGAGACACCCAGGAGGCGGGAGGGCTGGGCCCCGAAGGCCTTGAGGAAGACTGACTCCTCAGCGGAAGGGGTTTTGGCCTGCCAATCTCCTCTCTGTCTCAGAATCTCAAGGATATCCGAGAAAGAGACATCATCCGAAGATGATTTTGGGGACCCCTCCGCATCATCGAGGTCAGTGTCAGATGTGACAGACTCATCTTGGGAGTCCACGTGCTTCCTCTTGCACAATTTCTTCCGTGGAGGCTCATCTGAAGCGGTTTCGGACGGACCCCCCGGAAGAAGGGAACCCCCCACGGGGGTATCCTCAGGCCCTGGGGCCCCACTGTCATGGGACTGCAGTACGCCAGAAGCACCAGTCTCTAGGTCTAGGGACGGTGAGATGGAAACCTGCTGAGCCGGCAAGGACATGGCCAGCGCGCTCCTCATGGCCTCAAAGGCAGGACCTCCAGACTCCATGGAGGTCACTGGCCGAGAGACCACGACGGCACTAGGAATCCCCGCAGCCGATGCTCCGAGGGGAAGACTAGGCACCGAGGCACCTAGCTCCAAGATGTTCCCCTCGGCCCCGGCTGAGGAAGTCCCGGTACCGAACCCCGAACCCGAGGACAGGGTAGGAACAATGGTCGGAACCGATAAACTCCGAAGGGGTCTCGGTTCCGACTGTACGGCTCCGCCTTGCTCCACCATCACCGACTCCAATGGCTCCGAGGAAGTTGGAGGAGGAATCAAAAGCTTTGAGGGGGGGATTGGCTCCAGGGCCGAATGGGCTGGAGCCGAGACCATTTTTGCGAAAACCGGAGACTGGAAAAGCCTCTGAATAACTCTATCCAAATCCGAATCAGATAATTTGGAGGATCTAGAGGAAATAGAAAGGGGCCGAGACGACTTCTCTCTCGGCTCAGACAAGGTAGGGGACCGGCTCCGAAAGGGCTCCAACACTATCGGCGCCGGATCCGACACAGTATGAATAAGGATCGGCGCCGAAGGAGCTTTCGGAGCCGAGAGGGAAGAGTCTGAGCTGCACACCTCCATCGGCTCCGAGACCAATGGAACCGAGGGAGGTGATTCGCCTCTCGATGCTCCAACCTGCGGCTCCGAAACTAATGGAGCCGAGGAAAGAGGCATCGAGGCAGACCCTTCGACCCTCGGCTCTGAAGTCAGTGGAGCCGAGGAAGAAGAAGTCGGCCTATGCTTCTTAGTAGTCGGCTCCGACGGACTGGTCGGAGCCGACGACCTTTTCTTTTTAGAAGCAGTAGCAGAAGATGAAGCCAAAGCTTCCTCAAAGGAGAGCTTAACAAGGCCCTTCAGGATTAATTTATTTTTGCGTTCTTGAAGAACCCTAGCGGAAAAGGCATGGCAGACACTACATGTCTCTTGCAAATGCTTTGGTCCTAAACAATAAACGCAAATGGCATGACTATCCGTGATAGACATTTTATAATTGCACTTAGTGCACTTTTTAAAACCAGATTTCTGCTCTTTAGACATTTTCACCAACAAACTAATGGAATAGTCTAACTGCCACACAAAAAGCAGTACTTCACCAAAAACTTTAAAGCGCGAGAATAGGGCGCGAGCCCTCTAACACAAGATTTACCTCACAAGAAGAAGGACAACAACAAAGGGAACACAACAACAGGCAAAAGCCCTCTAACTTAAACGGGCTTTACCCGAAGAAGAAAAAGGAATAAAACAGACAACATACTCACTCCACTAAGAAGGGCAAAGGCCCTCTAACTTAAATGGGCCTTGCCCGAAGTACCAACAGATACCAAAAATGCCAATAACACTCAAACAATACACTAAACTTAAAAATAGCTGTTAAAACAGCTGTTGATTGAATTTTATGAGGAAACCCCAGGTCAAAAGACCAGAAAAAAGAAGAAAATACACTTAGCTCCAGCCAAGTCGAGACCACGTCTAGCTTGATAAAGCGGCAAACGAGATCTGGGGAAGCAGGTGTGGTGCATCCTGGGATAGAGGGTAGCCCAGCCAATAAGAGACTTTGTTCTAGTATACTAGTTGGCCGAGTCGGAGATGATGGATCGGCTACGAACCCATCAGTTATGAATGTAGGCGAGATAGGATCCCATTACATCCCCTGCTTTCCAAAACCTCATACAACCATACACCACTTCTAGATCCTTCCATTCCAATAAAGTCCTTCTAAACACCACCAAAGCTAACAACTCAGCTGGTGAATCTCTCTTCTCAAATTTCATTCGTAAAATATGGAATAATCTGACAACCTCAATAACTTCCACCTGCTCTATACTACAATTTAAGAATATCCTAAAAACACTCTTAAGAGACTCCTGGCTCTGTTCTTGCAATTGTCCTGGATAGACCCTACTTCAGTCTCCAACTAAATACTGCTCAGAGAGTGTGATCTAACAATAATATTTGTCCTCAACTTTATGAAAACTAGTTATTTTTCTCATTTAAATTGTATATATTCATGTATATGTGATGTAAAACTTTTACTTCTTAAGAATTGTATTGTACGTCACTATGTAACTGTTGTTTCTGAATGCTTCTGTAATTCCTCACATGTTTGCCAACTTCTGCTATGTTGTATTTTCTTATAACTGGAGCTTTCCTCCCCGGGCCTCTGCTGAAAAAGGACCTGTGTCCAGTCGGACTTACCTGGTAAACAAATGTTAAATAAAATAAAATAAATAAAGTACAGTTATGTAAGAACGTACCATAAGAGCAGATGTCCCACTGATCACCGCTGCAATATTTCAATGTTTGTGGGTTATCCTGCTGAGGATAATCTGAATTCTGACTGCACTAGCAAAGCCAAAAAAACATTCCTGATACTCTGAACATCCAGTGTATGACCTCTGCCTGCAATTGTAGGGGGGCACATAAGCAGATGTATGACCACAGTATCCAGACACTATCTAGCTCTAGCACAAACCTGGAGAGGGTCTGAGTAAAAAGAGCATAAACATGCCCATGTAAGAGGATGGGAAAGAAACTGTCCATGAAACAGGAAAGAAGGGGAAAGGAGGGAGGGAAGCAATACTGCAACAGTGGTCTGTAGGACATAGTATAGTTCTGTAAGTAGAAGGTGTTCGAATGATCACTGCTGCAGTAGCCTTAGCTATATGGGGTCATATCCTACCAAGGATTTATCAACCAGACAGCTTCCAAAACTTCAGGGCACCTTCTACATACCCAAACTGTGAAATAGCTTAAGCACAGCTGACTAAAAGGCAAGTATGAGAGTAAAGCCTTTGAGGAATTTCTTGCTAGCACAGAGAGAGAGAGGGACTTATGTTAGGAACAACAAAACAAATGTCCACACCCTGGCAAAAAAAAAAACACTACTGCAGCAGTGATCATTCAAACATCTACTGGTATGGTAGGTTCAACTTATACAACTGTACTATGTTCATCATTTTGTTGATTATTACTGCAGTAGCCTTAGCTATATTGGTAGATTACCTTAGCTAACTACATTTAGGAGGGGGAGGGAAAAGAGTCCAGGAACCCTGGACAATGCCTACTAAAGTCTGATCTGGATCTAGAGAAAAAAATTGAACTTACAATGCTTTGTAAAAATATGTACAGAGAACCAAATACCAGCTTCTAGAATACTTCTAGAATCCAACCCCTTCCAAAAAACATAGATGAAGCCAAGGCTCTGGTATGGTAAGTATAACAAAAGTACTAGCCTTAGACAACCATTTGGAAATAGTTTGTTTTGACACAGGTTGTCCCCTCTTATTAACTTCACAAGAAATGAACAACTGATCCAAATATCTGAAAGATATAGTTCTGTCAAGATAGTACCAGAGTTGTCTGTGAACATCCAAGGCATGGATTATCCTCTCTCCCTCACTTTTAGGTTCAAGAAAGAAAACTGGGAGAGGGATAGTTTAGCTTTACTCATTACATCCAAGTGATGCCTCCAGGTGCATCTGCAGTTAGCTCCTACTGACGCCTCGAGATGTCAAACACTGCTTGTTCATATTTGCATCATTAATTCCAAAACCATGCTATGTACAAGGTTTTAAAATATTTCATCTTAAAGCTTACACAATGGCAAACTCAACTGCAAATATCTGACCTATTGTCTATTGCAGGTAAATAGATATTAACTGCTGTTTTTATGATTTTAATTTATATAGATATAATTTTTACATTTTTCTAAATATCTCAACAACCAAGTAACACAGACAGAACTCCTTAGCCTCATATGAAAGCTCTCAGCTAGATGAATAAAAATGCTACCAATAGTATGTGTGCAACTTGATTGCGGAGCTATTGAGTTGTCTACAAAATATTACAAATGTAACAGTAAACATGTTTACTATGACTTATAAAATTCAGTTTAAGACCTAGAACCTAAAGAATGCTACCACTATAAAATAGTTTTTGCTGAAGAGTTTGCCATTCATAGGTAGGTACTAGGCTATTGGCCCTAGGGCCTATATATGCCTAGCCAAAAATGTACCCTGGCTTTCGCCACCCAAGAAAATTATTTTCCTGTGCCCGTCGAGCAGAGCCACAGAGTGATCCCCGGGGTGAATTTCCTATCTCCCATCCAATCATCAAGATTTTTCTTGAAGAGTGCTATATCCTTCATAACCCCTATGGTTCCAGAGATATGAAAATTTGTTTGAAATGTGCAAACATAATTTGATTCTGTTAAAAGGCTTAAGCTCTGCCCACTGGAAGTTATGGTGCAAACTTCCTGAGCTCTACTGGAGTGAATGAATGAATTAAAGTAAACTTGGATACTACTTTAGGCATTAAAAATGATTAGTTCTCAAAGCAACCTTGTCCCTATGGAAAATGAGAGACAGATGGCTCACCATAAGAGCTTGTAAATCAGATATTATTCTTGCAAAGGTCAGAGCAATCAGTAAAATTGCCTTCCATGTTAAAAATGTCAAGACAGCCAAATTAGCTAGTACAAATGGAGAAAGTGTTTACATCTCTAATTAAGGAGTGGCCACAGTTTTTCTTGCAGGCCTCTTATGCAAAACTCTTTCAAGAACACTTTGACACGACACTACATTGAAAGAGGAAGATCCATGGGCAGACATGCTGAAATAGCTGATAAATGAAGTCTGGAAGAGGAACAAGAAAGGCCATAGCATAGCAAGTCACATAAACATTGTAAAACCAGACAGCAACAAGCCCTGAATGGGTGTTAGTTATGCTGTTGGCACCAACTAGAAAACCCTTTCCATTTACTAATATATAATTTTCTAGTAGAAGACTTTCTTGCCTCGATTAGTACCTGCTGCACATCCTCAGTAAACAGGTGCCTAAAACAAATTAAGATCCTATCATCCAGGCAATCAGTTGAAGACAACTGATGTTAGGGTGTATCATACACCCCTGTTCTTGTGTAAGTAGATCCAGTCTGTGAGGAAGCTTGGCTGTGATAATTGTCCCTGGCCATTTCCAAAAGAAGGGGCAAGAAGGGAGTCACTACAATGATCTTGAGAGATTCCTTCTGAATCTTCAGAAGTATCCTGGATATTAGTGGAATGGGTAGAAAAGCATACAAGAGAATTCTTGTTGAAGGAAGAAAAGGGCACCCGTTTTCCAGGCCTTCTTGCATGGAGTCCTGGAACAGAATCTTGCCAGCTGACTGTTCAGAGAGGAGGCAATAATGTCTAACTCAAGGAACTCCTCACAGATGGATCAAATCTTGGAAGATCCCCTGATCTACTTTCCATTTGTGAGAGTCTGCCTTGGTTTTTCTCAGCTTATCTGCAAAGGGGGGTACAAATAGGTTTCCCCTTGCTGGTTGATGCATTACATGACTTTGGCTTTGCCTGTAACCACTTGAAGACATCCCCAGGACCAAAGATGATTCAGAGAGTTGAGTGCCTTGATCAGGGCAAGCATATCCTTGATAATTATGTGCTTGTGTCCGTCATTGGTATCCCACATCACCTACACTTGTATCATTCTTGAAACTACTCCCCAAACAAAGTCTCAACTGTCTGTGGTGTCTGACTGCTTTGAAGCAAGGAGAAGGAGAGACCTGGAATTAAGGACAGCTGTTGTCTCCACCAAAAGATTTCTCTTCTGACAACCCCCAGCACTGGGATTTGAAAAGATAAAGGATGGTGATGTTGGGACCAAAGAGATTTTAGACATCACTGTATCCTTCACATGTGGAGTCTTGTCAGGGTATCATGAGAATCATAGATGCCATGAGACCACCAAATCCTTAGGTATTTCCTCGCAGTGACTGAAGTCCAAGTGTAAAACACTAGAAACAGCTCTAAATACATTTTCCTTGGAAGAAATGCTCTTTGAACTGAGTTGTCTAGCTGACATCCCAGGAACACAATCATGTGTGAAGTCAAGAAAGACTTTTGAATGTTCTCTTGGAATTCCAGCTTCTGTAAGAGATCTCTGACTCAAGAGAGACTTCTGACACTTTGAAAATGACTGCAAAGATAAGCAAGTCATCTAAATATGGGAAATACGGACATCCTATACCCTGTAATGAGCTGTAACCTTGTAATGAGCTGTAACTAGAACTAGATACTTTGTGAACACGCTTGGTGCAATGGATAGTCCAAAGGGTAAGACAGAGAACTGATAATGTGATCCAGACACACAAAACATTAAAAAAATGTCTGAAGTCTGGATGAACGGGGCAGTGATGATAAGCATCTTTTAAGTCTAGTGTTACCAGGAAACTTGAAAGAGGAAGAGCAGATAACAGGTTGTGAAGTGACATCATTCTGAATTTGGGCACTATCACAAAGAAGTTTAGGAAAGAAAGATCCAGTATTAGTCACCAGGCATTTTCTTTCTTTGGCACTGGGAATATCCTTGAATAAAAACTTTTCCCCACCTGGAAAGGAGGAACTTGTTATATCACTCCTTGGGACTGCATGTGATGAAGAACAGGTGTAAGCAAAAGAGTCTGATCTGGAAGATGATATACGCCCCTGGAAAGCAGGAATTTCCTCCCACTGCCATCTGTAACCCTAGTGAATGTTTCAGACAAAATGGGTTCTGAAAGTCAATCTGCTGCCAAAAATAAAAAGAGAGATTCAGACTTTCCAGAAGAAAACAAGGGGTCACAAAGTCTCAGTCAGACTCGTTGGACTGTCCTTAGTTTGGGGAGGTTCGAGACTTTTTTTTTGGAACCTCCTTGCCATTTCCTCTTAAACATCTGTTCACTTGAATTTTGTTGCGATTACTTGTTTTGTTTTTTGACAAAATTGGAAGAGGAGATAAAAAATCCCTTGGACACTTTGGAAAAGGAGGGATGAAAAATCTTAGGGATTCCCTGTATCAGCTTAACCCTTTCATCGCACTTTTTGATCACCAGCAGTGGGCCCAACCATTACACCTCTATCCAGGGGAGAATTTAAAATCTCATTTTTACCATTATCTGGGAGGGTCTGAGAATGCAGCCAAGTAAACCTCCTGGAAGAAGTATCAACACAGACATACACACCAAATAATGAGTAGTGAAGCAATAGAAGAAGCTAAGTTATTTAAAGTAGACTTTTCCTCACAAGAAGAAACTGCAGATAAAACATTCCTCATAGTTTCACAATTTGTAAAACAAGTTTTAACATACGAGTCTGACAATTCAAAATTCTGAAAATCAAAGTTGCAGAAATATACACTTTTTCCCATATGATCAATAATTTCCCAGCCTTATTAGATAGAAAGAGTAGGTTTGGAATTAACTTAGTGCTCAGCAGTAGAGGTATCAATTAAAGCTATAACTGCTGGGTCAGGTTTGGGAATTGTGTATAAAAATGTAAAAGACTGAGGAACTTTATATATCCTATTTGCCATTTTAGGGATAAGCTGGCAGAATACCAGGGAAAACTGCAGGCAGTAACATGCACATTCTCTACAGAAGACATAACAGGAGGAACTGGTTGGTGTAGATACTGGAAAATCGAGAAACCTCAGTGTTCTTCTACTGAAAACTCTGTCACACTCTGAAAATAAAAGAGAAACCCCTACAAGGAGAATCAGAAACTGAGCTCTCCTCTGAGTATGAATCAGAAAACCAGTGAAAATACGTACATGTCCCTGCATTTTCAAGTTCAGATTCCAAATCTTGAATGTTTTCATGAAGAGAGGAGTCCCTCCTCCTTTTACCAGAAACTACTTTACAAGAATCAACAGTCTGCATTAAACACTGTTCCAGACACAATAAAATACTCCTATCCAAAGAAATTTGAGTAGTAGATACATACTTGGTTTTCTGTTTCTTTTTCAGAGGAAAATGGGTCCAGCTGTGTTACTTATGGCAGCAGCTGCTTCCCCAGGGTTGGGCACAAAATTCTGACACAACAGGGAAACCCTCCTTGTTCCCTCTCCCAGACCTCACAACAGTGTCTCTCCCTTGCCCACTAAGGGGACTCAACAACTGCACAAATGTGGGTAATCCCTGTTCTATAGTAGCTGTAGGTGCTACAGCAGAGGGATCTGGGGTAAAAAATGAGAGGTACAACAAATGGCCACAGCAGGGCCACCCACCTGCTGCTGAGACAAACTGCTAGTCTACTATGATGACAAAGGCTGTTTGCTTAACTTTTTCTGGCTGGAAGAAGGACCGACTGTGGGACCAGTAGTCTGCTCAATGGTCAAGCTGAAAATGGTGCCTCTTTCCCAAGGAAAACAAGCAGCAATTACCGGTAAACACCACTAGCCCACAAAAGGTACTTTTTTGATTGAACAAATATAGTAAAAAACACTTTAAAACACGATGCCAGCCTCACAAAAGAAAAATAAACAATTTCTCCACAAAAAAATGTTTTCAGTAACTTTACACTACTTTGAAACTGACAGAAAAAACAAGTGCTCTGTTTAAAAGTACATTACAATCTCAGCAGAGTCCATTAAAACACAACATTCACAGCTTTAAAATAACTTTCCTGAACAGATAAGTAATAAAACATCAACAAAATTAAGAAAATGGAATTTTTTTTCTCCAAGGGGAAAGTACAGTTTTGTAAAAATCTTACCATAACAGTAGATGTCCTTTTCTTTGCTGTTACAGTATTCTTCACTGAAGGGATATCCTGCCAAGGATAGCCCAATGTCCGGCCTGTATACCAAAGCCTTTAGACTTTATAGGTGCCATACCTTTTTTACATGTATGCTCTCTGCGTAAGGCATAAAGGTGATGCACAAACACAAATACTCAGAACTAACTTGCTCCAGGAGAAACAAAACTCCCCCAAGAACAAATTAGAGCATGTATATCCATAAGAAAAAAGTTCAGAAGGAAATGGATGTGAGAGCCCCTCGGCCAGGAGGGCAACAAAAGACAGAGGCAAGAGTCATAACGGGGGGGGGGGGGCAAATTCTGCAACAGTAAAGAGGACATCTACTGTTAAGCTAAGATTTTACACAACAATACTATGTACTTCCATATCACTTTTACAGTATTCTTCACTGACGGAAGAGTACAAGAGCTAAGGAGAAGACTGGGAGGAGGAAGGCATAGAAGAACCCTCTACAAATCAATGCAGGATATCTCTGGTAAAACCTGCCCTGGGGTGGTAAGTTTGTAATGCTTAGTAAAAGTATGAACAGAGGACCAAGTAGCAGCTTCAAGAATGGAATCGCTGTTCAAACCCTTGAAAAAGTTACCAGAACAGCTCACTATCCAAGTACAATGAGCCTTTTGCAGACAACGAAAGACATTTGCAATGAAAGGAATAACAAAAATATATGGCTTTAGAGATCCAGGAGGAGGTAGTTTGCTTAGAAACAGCTAAACCCAAATTCCTGGGATGAAAAGAAATGAAACGTTGCTCTAATTTGTGAATAATCTTTTTTTTTATCCAAATAATATCTGAACTGTCTATGCAGGTCTAAGGTGTACAGAACCTTCTCACTGGAAGACTGCAGAGAAGGAAAAAAGGAAGTTAAATAGACTGATTAAGGGACAATTCATTAAACATCTTGGGGATAAAAGAAGGATTAGTATGAACAGACACCCTGCCTGTGTGAAAAATAAAAAAAGGAGGAATGTCCATAAGAGCCTGAAGCTCAGATGATCTCTTGGCAGAAGTAAGAGGCAACAGCAGAACAGTCTTCCAAGTACAAAGTTGCAAGGATGCTGAACTAGCAGATTGAAAAGGAGCCTGAGTAAATTTTTCAGGAACAAAACTGAGGTCTCAAGGAGGAGGAATAGGCTTTCTTGGGGCCTGATATGAAGCATGCCTTTAAGAAATTGCTTGACCTCAAATCAAGAGGCCAAAGGAGGGTTCAAGACTAGGCAAGCATAGATTGCTGACAGGTGAGCTTTAACTGAAGAATATGCCAAGGTAACATGGAGCAGATCACACAAATGAGAAAGAACCACAGGAACCCCTATTAAGATGGGGATCCTGATGGTGAGAGACACAAAACAGAAAATATTTTCCGTTAAGACACACATGATTTTCTGGTAATGGGTTTCCTTGGTTCTTGCAGAACCCAGAGCACATCCTCAGAAAACAGCTGCCTAAAAGAGATCAAAACCCTATCACTCACAGTGTCATCTGAAGACTAGAACAGGTGAAGATGGACAAGAGATCTCTTATCTTGTGTGAGAAGATCCACCTGGTGAAGTAACTTGTGGTGATTGCCCTTGGCCACATGAAAAAGAAGAGGGATCCAGTGTCATCTGGGCAAAAAGGGATTTACCAACAACATTCTGGGAGTCTTGCTTGATCTTGTGCAGACACCTTGGCAGGAGAGGAAAGACAGAGAAACATTACTTTCCAAGGAAAACACAGGGTACCCACTTTCCAAGTCAGAGGACTTGCTACTTTTGAACAGAATAGAGGAAGCTGTTTGTTCAGAGGGGTGGCAAATACATCTACTTGAGGAATACTCCACTGATGGATTATGTTCAGAAACACATACCTGTGAAACATCCATTTGTGAGTCTGTGTTTTGGACCTGCTCAGAGAGTCTGCCACTAGACTGTGCTCTGAAGGACTGTAAACTGCCTGATAACTGATGGCCAGATCCCAGGCCGGAAAACTAGTCTGCAAAGGAGATAAGACATTGTACCCCCTTGCTTGTTGATACACCACATCATGGTGGTATTGTCAGTGAAGATTTTCAAGGGACCAGAAAGAAAAAGGAAAAAAAAAGCCTGTACAGGCAGAAGCAAAACCCTCATCTATTTTACAATTATATGGTCTGCCCTCTGATGAAGAGGTCAAAGACCATGAACTTTCAGAAGGCCACAAGAAGCACCCCTCCCCAGGTCTGAGGCATCCATGAAGAGTTCTAGGGAAGGAAATGGAGCATGAAATGACAGTCCCAGACTGAGAGAAATTTGGTGAATCCACCACTGCAGCTTGTGCTTGAGACATAGAAGCAAAGGAACAGGGAACCCCAAGGGGTGGCAATGTTGAAGCCAAACTAATTTGAGGTACCACTAGCTTCCTCACATGGCGCCTGGCAAAAATAAGCATGGGAATGGTGAAAGCCATAAACCCCAGTATCCTGAGAAATTCTCTGGCCATGATAAAGGACAGAGTAATAAGACATTGGAAGAAGACTGTCCGAGACAAAACCTTGGGAGCCAGAAGAAAGGCCAGCATGAGAATGGTGTGAATCCTGCAACTGAGAAAAATATGATCCAGGGAGGGCATAAGCACTGACATCTTGAGATTGATGGTAAACCACAGACTATGTAAAAGACAAGTGGTAAAGTCAAGATCTTGCAGAAGTCTGGTGGGAGAAGGAGTCTGAATAAGCAGATCGTCTAGATAAGGGAGCATTTGTATCCCTCAAAGCCTGCAAAAATAATGACAGGAGCAAGGGATTTGGTGAATACCGCTGGGGCAGTAGAAAGGCCAAGGGGCAAAGCAGAGAACTGCAAATGAGAGGAAGAAACAGTGAAACATAAAAAGTTTCTGAACAGAGGGTGAATAGGCGTCCTTGAGATCTAGAAAGCCAAGAAAACCTGGAGAGGAAGAAGAGGAAACAAACACTTAAGAAATGAGAATGGTGTGAATCCTGCAACTGAGATAAATATGATCCTGGCAGGGCATAAGCACTGACTTCTTGAGATTGATGGTAAACCACAGACTATGTAAAAGACAAGTGGTAAAAAAGTTCATATCAAACTTGGCACCCTCTATAGGGCAAAATCTTTCCTAACCCACATTGGCAGGCTGGTCACTGCTCAGTCACATCTACTTTCTACACTTCTCTATGGCTTTCAGACATTCACAAATCTGTGCAAGTTTGACCTCAGTAACCTTGAATCTTGTTACAACAAAATTGCCACTAATCTCCCGTACAGGGCCCACCATTTCACTGGTCTCTCTCTCTAAGCTTAACTGGCTCGAACTCCCTAACCTGTTATCCCTCAATCAACTCACCATGGCACACAAAATAGTCCAACAACCCAATAATCTCCCTGGTCTTTCCAACCTAGTCCAACCTAGTGTTAATCTAAGATCCCTCAGATCATCAGATAAACTAATGCTACAAGTCACCCTCTCCCACAACCAATATGGTGACTCCCTCTGTCCTAACAAAATAGCCAAATTATGGAACACACTTCCTCAGCCCATCGCAAAAAACCCTAATTATTAGGAATTCAAAACCTCTTAAAACTCCACCTAGCTAATCATTGGCTCTGCTCCTGCCACTCTCCAGGCTAATTCTTCCAGGTTCACTAACTACTTTCATTTCCCTCCCTATCTTTTTCCATACTACTACTTGGTAATACTCTGCTGGATATAGATGCATTTGAACCTCTGTTAATCTCGCCATCCAATTACTACTGTGTGTCTCTCTGCTAATACCTCACTGTACATAACTTTTCATATATATATTAGTTTCACTGTTATTTGTACTCCTGTATTATAGAAATCCTCTCATTGTTAAGCTCATGATTACTACTGTGACTATTTGTAGTTGTATTTTTCTGGATTCTGGAATTTCTCAGGCTACTTGTTATTCTTACTTAGTATTGTCTTTGTATTACGAGCTTCTTATTTATAATCCTGTATTCAACTGTAAAGTGTTTTATATATAACTATGTCTAATATTACTTGTTGGAGATTTTCGCCCCAGGTCTCCACTGAAAATGGGCTCCTTAGCCCAGTCGGACATCGCCAGGTTAACAAATGCAATAAATAACAAACAAAGCTCCTCATTAGCACTCAAGAAAAATCTCGGTGATTAGATGGGAAATAGGAAATTCACCCTGGGGATCACCTCTGTGGCTCTGCTCAACAGGGGCACAGGAAAATAATTTTCTTGGGTGGCGAAAGCCAAGGTACCTTTTTGGCTAGGCTTGTATAGGCCCTAGGGCCGATAGCCTAGTACCTACCTATGAATCTATGAAGAAACAGTACCCTGGAAGAAGGGACCCTGAGAAAAGAGTTGAATTGAGGAAAGGCCCAGAACTGGTCCAAGTCCCCTTCGACTGATTAAGTAAAAACATCCCAGAGTAAAAAACCCTTCCCACTTGGGTGGGTAGAAGAGGTTGAATGGTGCCCTGATCCAAAAGGGACTGGAAAACCTCTGGAAAAGACAGAGTTGGTCTGGAGGAGGCTTCAGAATGCCTGAGGGGGTGGGAGGCAGATGGGAGGGAGATTTCCATATCATGAAATACTCCTGATGAATGACAGACAGCACCCAAGAGTCTGAGGTGATCTGCTGCCAATTTGGGAGAGACAGAGAAAGGCAGAGAGGCAGGGGGACTTGGCTGAGGTGAAGAGGAGGCAAAATGTCAAATAGAAACAGGCTTGTCCTGAAAGGAAAGCTTCTGAGATGAAGGATTCTGAATGGATTTTGCAGGAGGAATATGGCTGGACCCCTTGTCACCTTTGGGAGATTGACAAGTCTACCCATCAACATAGGCAGAGTTAGAAGGGTAATTCCTCTGAAATTTGGGTACAGGGGAAACAAAAATATGCTTGAGTTCCTACATGGCCTTACCCTTAACCTAGAGGGACTAGAACAGTTCAACAGCAGCTGTCCCAAAAAGATTATTATCGAGAGGAGCATGCAAAAGTTTGGCTTTATCATCATCAGACTAGGCCTTAAGATGAAGCCTAGAATAACGCATCATCACAGAAACAAAGATAGCAGCCCTGGAAGAGGCATCAGCAGCATCATAACTGTATTTTATGGAGTGAAAATGACCTGGGAAGTGGACCCAAGCAGAGAAAAAACTGAAGCTTTCCCTTCTGAATCAAATAGATCAAACACAACCTTAACCACCTGAGAAAAGACAGCCAATAAATACCTAGTTTTGTGGGTTTGGTAATTTAAAGCTCAAAATGACAAGGTGGTTGCAGTACACAATTTTTAACCAAAGCTTTCCACAGCTCTACTATCCTTACCAGAAGAAAGGAGCTTAGAAGGCAAAAATTTAGAAGGTTTATAAATTGAGAATGAAACCACTGAAGGGTCAGCAGGAGGACACTTAAAAACTTGCAGTCCTCAGGCACCTTGTAGGTCCTATCAGGCTATTTAGGGGCCAGGACTTGAGAATCAGGAGCTATAGAGACAGCAAAGAAGGTGTCCAAAAGTGCTGCCAACACAGGAAGAACTCCAGATGTCTTAGGAGACTACATTTGTATAAACTAATAGTATCTCTTTTGGATGTCAGAGACCTGGCAGCAATCCCACTTAAAATACACCATCATATGAGCATTAGTATCCCCAAAAGATAAATCTTCCAAGGGAGAATCCAGGCTCAAAAAATCCTCTTCCTCTGAGTTACAGTCTAGAAAAGAAGGAATTCGACAGGAATCTAGGCCCTCATCTGAGAAATTTGGTTCTCTCGTCTTAACAGGCATGGAAGACCAGGGAGGAGCAGCTTTAAGGCCACCAAGGCATTAAAAAACCTTGAGTAAAATCCTGCCATTCATGTTGAGGATCTTTAGCAATACAGGTAATATGTTTGGTCTTTTGCTTTTTTCTTATGTTGGACGTCCACCCGAACAACTTTAGGCGTCTCAGTCCCTTGACAGGATTCAATGATTGTAGCAGGAATTTCTTCCTGGACTAAGATTTGAGGAATCCACCTCGGCCCCTTACAAATAACCAGTCATGATTCCTCCTCAATGTCCAGAGCAGACATATGAAAAACCTCAGAGGATATGCAAGAACTCAGATCCATGCCAGCCTCCAACAGGGTTGCTGCAGTGGAATCCAATGCAAGCACCAGATGTTCTTCAGAGATTTCAGTAGCTTGTAGTGAGATGTCTGGCGGAGGCTGGACAGCAACCAGATCAGGACTAGACTTCTTGGCCTTCTTCTTGGAAGATGGCTGTTCCTCAGAATGGGAGGATTTTGCCATAACACCCTGAGCAAACAGTGTAAGATGCTGGTTCTTCAGGTATACGGACAGGGAAGATAATTGATTGTGGAAGGTCCTAGGGACAAATGCTTGACAAATAGAGCACTGTGTAAGGTTGTTGGAAGCACCCAGGCAAAAAAGACACTGGTTGTGATGGTCTTTATGGGGAATCTGCCTAACACACTGACATCTTCCCTTTTTGGATGACATGAGCACAAGTAACAATAGTGAGGAAAAAACAAAGAAACCCCAATGGGGCACATATTGGAAGACTGCTTGGTAACTAGCACAGCAGACAGGCATTCAGACCGACATTTAATAATGGCATTTTGACTGGTGGAAAAGAGCTTCTGAGTATTTGTGGTCATAAATCACCTATATGCCTATGCAGGGAGCATATGTGTGACCTACAGCACCTATAAAAGCTAAAGACTTTGGTATACTGGCTGGATGTTGGGCTATCCTTGGCAGAAGATGCTTTCAGAGAAGAAAAATGCAACAGTGATATGGAAGGACATCTTATCTGCCCATCAAAAGAAAGCACAAGCTGACTTTCAATCCTTAAAAGCCTCAGAGAATTATAATCTATGGTGAAAGTGCAGCAATGAAGAGCTTTGCACCCAAACCTGTCTTAGTCAGCTCAGCTTGAGCTGCTTGCCAGTTTGTGCAAGTGGAAGGTGCCCTGAAGCTTTAGAGCCTGTCTGGCTGTTATATCCCTGGGAGGATATAACCCGTATAGTTAAAGCTACTGCAACAGTGATCAATATGATGTACACCGGACAGTTTGACAGTTTACAACACATTAGATGACTATGATTCATTAACTGACAATTTAAAAAAAGGTTTGGAGATGTTTAAACTCTGCCATCGTTTACAAGTTGGTGAGGAGGGCAGATTATCCCTTAGCTCTAACCTTGCTATGGTATTGACTGCATTAAGAAAGCTAATGATTTTGAAAATTTCAAAGCCTTAAACAAGAGGAGGGGGCCAGGCGAGGCAATCTAATTCCAACTGAAAACAAAATTAAAAAAGGGATGTACTGTAGAAAATATTTATAAACCACAAATAGATACATATGAAAAATGCTGTTTTACAATTAAAGACTATATGAATGCAACAGGAAAGGTAAAATGGGGCCATTGTGAAGATACAAGTGTTTGTGTATCTTCAGCAAAAGAAAACTGGATAAGGGTCCAATTTACACAGCATTATGGGTGAAGAGGAGGTGCTGGGAAAATTTTAGATGCTGCGCTACCAGTCATCAGGTCAGTAAAGGTTCTTCTACCCATTTTTGCCCCACTAGACAACAGCTACATGCAGAGTAGCCATCATCCATGCAGGCACCATCAAAAGATTTATTTTTGTATTGTTGCTAAATCTTACTTTCTTGTGCATATCCAGTAGTGTTCCAAATGTTGGACATGCAACTGGGTGTGCAGTGTGTATACAGTGGGGCTGACACTCATTTCCGCAAGTGACACAAGACTGCAAAATATCCCCGACTCCTGGAGTAGGCATCTCTACTGGTTCCCTGATCTTCACCTTGTAACTCAGTTGATGGGCACAGCTCTAGAAACGTGCAATTCCTTCTATGAAAAGCAAGTGGGCAAATCTACTTCTTTCTTCTCCCATTCCCAGTTGGTTCTTCAACCACTAGGAATGCTAAATGAACCTCAGTTTTCTGGGTCATACTGTTCTATCCCTCTACACCATTCAGCTGAACTATTCACTAGTGTAATACTTGAGTCAGACTGTGCAGCAGATGAGCAAGCCCTTTCTTTATATATTCGTTTTTTTTTTTGTTTTTATATTTTCACTTTAAATAAAATTAATAATGATGTGGTACCTCTTATTAACCAGAATATTACGTCTGTGATTTTATATTTTCACATTTATGTTTACAATCTCTGGAATACTATTTTGATTTATTCTCTTATTCAATGATTTCAAGTTTTTACATTAAAAGTTATATTCTTACTATAACTAGGTATCTGTGTTGTCCATTTTCATTCTTCTCAATGTATGGGTTTGGATCTGACTTGGTCATTTACTTCAGCCTTAGGATCCAGCTCTTGAGTTCCTTCCTCTACACATAATGCTCTACTGTATCACCAAAACCCCAGTTCGAGCTTGCTGCCCAATCCTCATAGTATGAACAGAGAGAGGAGATTAAGAAAAGAGAGGGCTCAAACCTAGAATTTTAGTTTCCATTATTGTCCAATAGATCAATCTAGAAATTTTGAAAGGGGAATGGATGGGAGGGAAGTTCAGGACGAATGAAAATGGACAACACAAAAGACAAGTAATCTCAGTGGTATCCCCAAAGTCTCAAACAACTCATTAAACAAAACAAAACAGTGTAAGAAACTTCTCTGTGTGGAATATTTTCAATTCATACATATCTAGTTAATCACTGCATATTAATAAGATCAGATAATGGTAGTAGAAGTTTGTTTCTTTCGGCTTTTCCCGGTTAGGGGTCGCCACAGCGGAACTCCGGTCCGCTAATGATTGGCAGTTGATTTTTATGTACCGGCTTGCCAGGCCTGACGCACAACCTTCAACGAAGGTACGCCCATTCACGCATGTCTCCACGCAGAAGACGCTCTAGCTGAGAATCGAACCGGACAGCGTCTTACTGTGAGGCGACAACGCTACCGCAGCACCACCACCGCTCGTCCTAAGTCAAAAAATACAAAACATAATTTAAAATATTATACAGAATTACTAAGTATTCAAAAGTAACCCAAGCAGGGTAGACAGTCTGTTTCCAGTCAAAAATCCTTTATTAAGTAAACAGACAATTGATCCAAGTAAAACAAAAATAACAGTTTCAACACAAACTTTCTAATTATATATATATATATATATATAGATATATATATATATATATATATACTTTTTATCAGGTATATGAGTGGTTTATTGTGTTGTAAAACACAGTGTATTGATATACATGTTTACAAATTTACATCCCTTCCCCCATCAGTGTGACATTCAAGCTGGTCCTGCCCTACTTAGTAGCTGTCATAATAATATAACCTTTATGTACTTTAAAAAAAAAATAATACTGATGTGGTACCTCTTATTAACCAGATTATTACGTCTGTGATTTTATCCAAGACAATATACTACATGGTTGGAAATTATAAACCTCAGACCATTTTGGCAATCTAAAATTATAAGTAAATATATACATATACATTTTGCATGCAAGAAAATCCATTGTGCAAGCCATATTCTATTTCCATAACCTATTGTTAACAAACATCACTCTCGTCCTTCTAGACTTCTTCACATCTGTGTACAAGAACCCTAAAAAACTATCCACAACAAATATTACTGTATAATTAGCTAGTACTGTTATTAAATATCACTTCAAATAAAGTGGAAAAAAAAGGAAAAAGAAAAAAATGTGTGATGATAGAAACAGAATAGACTTCTATTAAAAATTATGTATCATGCCATTTAAAACTAATTGGAAGAATAAAATAAAATAAAATTAGTCATATAAACAATGTGGCAATTTTCTAAGTTCCAGTACATTTTTAAGTGAACAGCAGTAGTACACTTAAGTGAACAGTAGCAGTTTAGTTCAGCTTTAATTGCCACAAGTTCACGTTTTTCCAGCATATTCAGGATGTCTCCTTCAAGATCACCCACGTCTATGTGATCCAATACCTGGAACTTAAAACATTTGCCTTTTATGCAGAGCAAGCTGTTTGACTAGTGCATTATAGGTTCATAGGCTACTACTAGACTAATGGCCCTGGAGCCAACACAAGCCTAGCCCAAGAACATACCCAGTCTTCCTGTTGCCAGATGTTAGTTCCTTGTACCCCTATTGAGCAAGGCTGTTGAAATGATCCCTGGGTTGAATTTCCTGTTGCCCATCCACTCAAGATTTTTCTTGAAGAAGGCCAGTGAGGTGCTCTGCTTGACCTGAACAGGGAGTTTATTCCAGAGTATCGGTAGTCTCTGGGTTAGGAGCCTATCCCTCCAGCAGGTTCTGTTTATTGTGGTGATGAGGGTGAGGTCCTTGGACCATGTGGTGTTGAGGGATTGGGTCTTTTTCAGATGAAGCATGTCTAATAACACTGGGTCTGACATGGCTTTGTATGCCAAGCAGAGATCGCCTAAAAGTAGGCGATATGAGATGGAGTTTAGCTGTATTTTTCTGAGTCTGTCCATATAGGACATGTGTTTGAGTCCTAGAATCCTCTTTGTGAGGAATTTCTGTGGCCTCTCCAGTTGTTGCAGGTGTCTAGTGAGGTACATGCCAAATGGGGCATTGTACTCTATAATGGGTCTAATGAGGGATGAGTACAGCGGGATTATGACCTTCTTCCTGGATGAGAAATCCTTTGTAATGAGGTGTGCCACATAGAAATACTTTCTAACTACAGTGGCCACATGGTTGTCTAAGGAGAGGTTGCTGTCCACTTGTGTCCCTAGATCTCTTATCACACCTTGGGAGTTGAGAGGGCTACTGTCAATGTGGTAGTTCGTGGGCACCGAGTTTTTCCTGAAGGGGATGACAATGCACTTTTTGGCATTGAGCTTAAGACCATAGTTCTGGCACCAGTTGTCGGTGTCTGTGAGGCCTTTTTGTAGGACGTCGACATTAGTTTGAGATTCAATGATGGCTCCCAGTTTGCAGTCATCTCCGAACTTGGTCAACCAGTGTCCTTTGGTGTTGGCCTGAACTTCAGAGAAGTATATATCAAACAGGAGCGGACCCAGGACCGATCCTTGTGGGACACCACTTGTGAATGGCCGGTAGTCGGATTTGGAGTCCATTACTTTCACTGTGTGGGTTCTGTCCGTGAGCCAGTTGGCAACCCATCTTATGATGTAGGGGTTGATGCCTAGGTCGGTAAGTCTGTCAATGATCCCTGAGTGAGGGGTGGTATCAAAGGCCTTGGCATTCATCAACCACTCTGGTGACAGATTCAAAGAAGTCTATCAGGTTGAGCAGACATGATCTGCCCTTCACAAACCCAAACTGTGAGGGATCCAGGGTTTGAAGGTTCTCAATATCCCTATTTATGAGGTCCATAATGATGCGCTCCATGGCCTTACAAATCAGGCTCATCAGGCTGATGGGGCAGTAGTTTTCTGGGACAGTAGTTGCTCCCCCTTTGTGGAGAGGAATGACTGTAGCGGTGCGCTATTTGGTGGGAACAAAGCCTGAAGTTTGGCTGTGGTTGAAAAGGGCACTCAGGTGAGGTATAAATAAGTGCACAGAATCCTCTCTAGGCACAAAACTTTCAGTGGAAAATCAGGAACTACAAACGTAAAAAAGCACCGACAGTACCACAGCTAAGAGATTTATGAAGTTGAACAGTACAAAGGTCAGCACTTTTCAGGGATCTACCCCCTTCAGCAGACCATCGTCTGATGAAGGGGTAGATCTCTGAAAGCGCTTACCTTTGTACTGTTCAACTTCAATAAATCTCTTAGCTGTGGTACTGTCGGTGCTTTTTTACATTTGTTGTACACTCAGATGAGGTGTTAGTTCCCTTTGTAATTCATATAGCATGCAGCCAGGTATATTATCAGGTCTCGTGGAACCTGTATTTTTGGCTTTGGATAGTGCGGCTTCTACCTGAGCAGCCGTGATATTGGGGATTTGGCATTCCTTGGGTATTGGGATGGGCTCTTTTGGGGGTGAGTGGGGGGTAAAGTTTGCACTAAACCTGTCTGCCAAGATGTTGGCAATATCTGTTGGTTCAGTATAAGTGGTGCTGTTGTGCAGAAGCTCAGAGCACCCCTGTGTATTGTTATGTAGGTTCTTGACGTAACTAAAGAATGCCTTGTGGTTATCTTTAGCATCTGTTGCAATTTTGTTTTCATAACTATCTTTGGAGCCTTTGATTAGGGATCTCAGTTTTTTTTGCTGAGACTTACAAGGGAATTTTTCCACTTTGCCCTTTTCTGCAACAGTTTTTTCCTTCTGTTTTAGAGTTTGTATTTTGGCAGGGGACCACCAGACTGGCTTCCTTTTTTTGGAGGACATGATCTTGGTTTGTTAGGTATGGCCTGATCCATGCACTTGTGTAAATGCTCATACAGCACCTTGGTGTATGATTCAGCGGACATACATCCTTTCCCTGTTTGCATGCTATTTTTACATCCAGAGCGTTTTTCTGCCAGATGACATGAAATCCCATGCTTAAGTTTATTTACAGTCTTGCCCATATAAAATGCATCACATTTGTTGCACTGTGCCCTGTAAATTGCTTTTGTAGTGTTACAGTCACCCCCTGCACTGGTCTTAATGATTTTCTTTAAATGAGGGCAATAAAAACTATCACCTTGGTGTATAAATATACAAAATGCACAATTAGCTTCACATCTTTTAGTGTTTCTCTCATATAGTATAGGTTTAAATTCAACAAAACTTCTAATGTTCACAGCCTTCCTGTAGAGGGCATTAGAATGGATCTGCTGAGCTTGTCTGCTAGCGCACTGGTTTTCCATGGAATGTACATTGCAACTAGAAAAAAGTCTGAAGAGATTGTTCATTCCCGTACTCTCATGGCCTCTCTGCAAAGGAGTTAAGGCTGGGTTCCTCCTTGTTTGTTGATGTACCAGACTACAGACATGTTTTCGGTCTAAATCTCAATAGTTCTGAAGAGAAGAGCATCCTGAAAGACTTGCAGTGCTAATAGGACTGCTCTCATCTCCAGTACGTTGACATGCAACTTGGCCTCTTGGAGGGACCACGTGCCTTAGACAGTTCTTCCTAAGAAATGCTCCCCCACCCCAGTTGAGAAGTGCCCTTGGTCACTGTGGCCACAGGGGATGGAAGGACAAAGGGTCTGGCTACATGTAGATTGTCGTATTGCATTCACCAACTGATGTGTCTTCTGCAAATTGGGGTAAGCCGGATAGGATAGTTGTTGGTAGAGAATGGACATTGTACAGTTAGTGTCCATTCAAAATGGCCACTGCCATAGAAACTAATGCGTGCAGTACTGATCTCAATGGTAAAGTTAAACAAGTAAGAGATATGATGTTGAGGTAAGGATGCTATTTGTTTCTTTGTGTCTAGATGAGTGCCGATGAACTCCAGGCTCTGCAATAGGTTTAAATTTGACTTGGCATGGTTTATAGTTATGCCTAAAGAGTTGCAAATCTGGAGCAAATAGTCCCTGGCATGTAGAACTGGATGCTTGGGGGGAGAGGTAAGGAGCCACTCATCTAGATATGGAAACACCTGGAATCTTCTGAGTCTCAAGTGAGCTGCCACCACTGCCATGCACTTGGTAAACACCCTGGGGCTGTGGTGAGTCCAAAGGGCAGGGCTCTGAATTAGGAGTGACTGTCTCCCAGCCGAAAACAAAGATGCCTTCTGGATCGCCTCTCTATTCTAATGTGATAGTACGCATCCTGAATATCTATAGAGCACATTCAATCATCCTTGCACAGAAAGGACATACTGGACTGGATTGTGACCATTTGGAACTTTGCTTTTTTTACAGATTGATTTAAATTCCTTAGATACAAAATAGTTCTCAGGTCCCCTGTTTTTGTTTCTTTGGTACTAAAATAAAGCATGAATAAGTTCTGAACTTTATCTAGTCTGGAGGGACCTTCTGGATGACTTTTGTCTAACATCTTCAAAACAAAATCTCTTGCACTGCTGCCTTCCTCTGACTGGGTGTGACATCAGGATGTTTCTTCCTTTTGGTAAGAGGAAGAAGGGAAAATGGTATGTATTAAACCCTGGATATTATGCTTACCACCCAGGAATCTTGTGTTATATTTGCCCAGGCGTCTGGGTGCAAGGACATTCAACCTCCGACTGCCTTCAGAGTTACAGTCAAGCAATGCTTTAGGAGAACTGGAAAGGCTTGTCCGAGAAAGAATCCAAGAAGCCCTGATTTTGCGGACCTCCTCTGCTGCTAGGGTGACTTCTGCCACTGAAATTTTCCTCTCTGGCTCTGAAGGAATTGTGTGGATCTTGGAAAGGGCCCTGAGATTTGCAGAACCACATCTTCTTACAACCTCTGATTTGTAGAAAAGGTTGGCTGAGGCACAGAAAAGTTGATTCCTACAGCAGACAGTGTCTTTCTGTCTTTCTCACTGCTTGTCAGTGTCACTTTAACTGATGGCCCAAACACAGAAGTGCCATCAAGGAGGGCATTAATATAAGACATCTTAAAAGGTTTCTCGAAGCCGCAAAGACACATTCAGGCATGTCTCCTTAAGGCAATACTGGAGCCAACTACTTATGAGATGCCTTCAGCTGTGTGAGAGATCAACCTCATCGAACAACTGGATATGGACAAAAGAGGAGTCAGCTGGGAGGATGTTCTTCTGAACCCCCCAGCTCCTTGGTCAAATCTCTCTGAAGCTAAGTGAAATGTGCCAGGTAATTTAGTGACCTCAGAGCAAAGGTTGCTGATGCAAAATCTCACTTTTCAGACCTGTCCAATGCACTAGACTCCCTGTTAAGCAGATGGACTGTAGAGTTCTGTCCTGCTAGCTCCGTCTCGGTGGCTGCCGCCACCACCACAGCACCTAATGGGATCTCTTTGCTCTAGTATGGTCTGTTGGAGAGGGGAGCCAAAAACTTGTCGGGTCTCTTTGGAATGGGTTTAACGGTGTCCGGCTTCTTCCAGCCCCAATGGGCACAACAGACAAGTAAATCAACAAGTTTGCCTCCTGTGGGGGGGGGGGGGGGGGTAACCCAAGACACAGATGGGCAAGAACCAAAAGCCTACAAAAAAAAAAATATTCCTCTGGTGAGAAGGTTTGGAAGACCAACCACCTTTCTGTTTCAAGATCTGTGATATATCTCCAAAGGAGATGTAATCAGGCAGTGAACTGGGGGAGCCCCTCTCCTCCATCAAAATCAGTACCCTCTGTGACAGACTCCAAAGGGGAGTTGATGCGTTTCCTTTTACATGTTCTCTTCCAATGAACTTCCTTTGTGGGATGTTCAGGTGAGGTCTCTGAAGAGAGGGTAAATTCCTCCATGGGATCTGGCTGAACACTTACTGATTCTGGCAGTCCATGTGGAATGGGCCTATGCAACTCAGAACCAGGACCCGATGGGGGAAAGGTTGTTGAAACCGTGATCTGAGAAGGTGAGGTGGTTCTCTGTGGAGAGGAAAGGCCCTTTCTACCATCCCAAAGGCAGACGGACTAGGGGAAACTCCAACCTGCCTCTTCAGAGCTGAAACTCCCAAGGAAGACAGACCTGAAACATCCCCAGATCCGAGCCTCAGGGCAGAAATAGATCCAAACTGCTGAGAGGCAAGGCTCCGAGAAGAAGGGATGGATCTGACAAAATCAGAGCAGAGCCCATCCCCTTGGATCCAACACTGACACTTCAGCTCCAAGACCCATTCTGATCCAACGGCATCGGTGCATGACTGATCAAGGAAGTAGTCGGAATCAAAGAAGCCTTCCTTGGATTTGACACTGGATCCCTTCCTGGGATTCTGAACCCACAGGGCAGATTGGAGAAGGAGAAAATATGGCTTGCAGAAGTTGTAGGCATACTCATGTATCCAGTAGTGGACAGAGTTAGTAAGACCCCCATTTGAATCTGTGCTCTAAGAAACTTGCGCATCATCGTATCCATCTCTGCTTCTAAAAAGCTCCTAGATGACCTAGAGGAGGAAGTGGAATGACGTCTAGAGTGCTTCTTGCATGTCTGAAGCAACCATGAAGGAAGGGTATGAGAAATGGTCTTTATAGCATGCTCCAGTGTAGTGCTCCTATAGATAGTGCCCTGTTTATGATCCAAAGCTTTAGGATCTGAAGGTACAGAGATAGGGCATATTGTAATGATTGCAGAAGATGATCTTGGATCTAAAGTCTTTCTGGACTTTGAAGAAGGCTTCCAAAAAGACCCTGGGGACTTTGGAGAGTGAGTTTTAGCCGTTGAAGAAGTAGTAGTAGTCGGTAAAAGTCCTCTCAATATAAATTTATTGTGACAATCTGCTAAGGCACTGGGATTAAATGGCTTATAAATCCTACAACCATAGGTCTCATTCTCTTAAGAGGCCACATCTTGCCTACTGTACCTGGTTGACTTTTTTAGACTGTCACCAAGGTCCTGGATGAGGGAATGTCAGTGCAATACAGCTTACCTTGACTTGGCCAAGGCCTTTGACACAATCCCCCACTCAGGCATCATTGAAAAGTTAATGCAACTAGGTGTTAATCTCTATCTCATCAGATGGGTGGCCAAATGGCTCACCAATAGGACCCACAAGGTCAAAATAGCACCACCACCTCCGACAACATACCTGTCACTAGTGGTGTTCCTCAGGGATCTGTTCTGGGACCCCTACTGTTTGGCATCTACTTCTCAGAGGTCCAGGCAAAGACAAAAGGCCTGTGGCTGACCAAGTTTGTGAATGACTAAGTGTGTGCTGTCATTGACTCCCCAAATTATGTTAACATACGGCAAGATGGTCTCACAGCTAGAAATAACTGGTGCCGAAGTCATGGCCTTAAATTAAATGCAAAAAAATGTATTATACCATTCAGCAAACACATGGCCCCTACTGATTACCACATCAACAGCAACCCCCTAAGCACACAACCTGTGGTGAGAGACATGGGTACTCAGGTTGACAACAATATCACATTCAACCATCATGTGGTGGCAGTGGTCAGAAAAGTCTTTTACTTGGTTCATCTCATAAGTAAAGGGATTGCATCCAGTAAAAAGGAGGTTATTACCTCTATGTACTCCTCACTCATTAGGCCTATAATTGAGTATGTACCACTCCACACACCTGCACCAACTGGAAAGGCTACAGAAATACCTCACAAAGAGAATCTATGGCCTGCAACACCTATCCTGTGTGGACAGGCTCAAATCACTATCACTCTACTTGGTATCATAAAGATTGCTCACAGGTGATCTGTATCTTGCCTACAAGGCAATATCGGACCCTGCCCTACTAGAGATGCTCCACATTCGTAAGTGTTACTCCTCTCGCATTACCCACTCGATAGGCCTAAATCTAATATGTGACATCAACAAAACCTGCTGGAAAGACAGGTTTGTCTCCCAGAGACTGCCCCATCTCTGGAATAGACTTCCCATACATGTCAGAGTACCTCACTGACCCTCTTCAAGTGCAACCTTGATGAGTGGATGGGAAACCACAAACTTGTCCCGGGGGTTCCACCTTTCTCCCTCATTGATAGGGGCAACAGGTGCTGACTGAGGTTTCTTTTTTGGGGATAAACTCTTGGCTAGGCTTGTAAGTGCCCCAGGCCAATTAGCCTAGTAACCTCTTATGAGCCTATACGTCAATAGAAAATCGCTACATAACAGTATTCAAGTGCAACTATTAAAAGACATGCTGTTCAGCACCCGCTTTTCTAACCCTCTCAACATCTTCTCACACACATTCCCCCTAACATACTATGTCTATAGCAAGGTGCATTAATTTGTCTCACACACACACACCTCTCTACTAAAAGGATACAAATTTCACAGAATCAGTGGCAAATCCAGAAATAATCAGGGACACCTTTAAAACATTAGTTCTATTAACTTGAGATATTGCCACCATAATAAGAGAAGGTGAATTAAAATGCATATCTTGAAGTAAGAGAAGTCTATAACTCTAAATACTGCCATTATTTATCAAGTGTAATTCACCACCTTCTATCTAAAAGTCAGCAGTTTTAGGAAGGATTAAGAAGGATAGAGCTAAAATTTGAGTCAAAATCTGGGAGATCCCTGAAAAATAAGGGACAGTTTAGAGGTATTTATCTTTGGAGTCTGCCTTTTGTTCCTTAACACGTCTAACAGCCTACACTCATTAAGGAGCAGTTTCTGAAAAATCAAGTTAAAAACAGAAGACACACAAATGTCAGCATTTTAAATCACACAAGCCCAGAATGATATTTGTCTTTAAAGTATTGCAAAAATGTCATTTCTTGGAAACTGTTTATCCTAAAACTTATATTATTAGAACACTTTTGTTAGCTAGACATGAGCTTTCACATAATAAGGAATTCTTCTCTGAATGTTTGTTTACTGAGATATTTACAGAAATATGAAAAGTCTGCTTAATTGTTTAAATAGCAATATAAATATTTCTCGACATGCAAAACTTAAAAGTACAAACATCTGTTGTTTCAGCTGATGCAATAATTTGTAACACACTTGGTTATGGGAATATTAATACAAATGGAAATATTGCACACTTCATTGTTAGAAAACAAACAGCAATATCTCCAGCATAGTGTACTGTAAGTGAACATTAACAATACATTATTCTGTCTCCAGCAGCTGTGTTTCATACTGTGACCTTTAATAAAATATAGCTCTCCCAGTTTTAAAAATATGAATGTACAAACGAAAATATAAACAATGAGAGACTAACAATCCTTTCCAAAGTAACAGAAAAAAATTTAACATTTTTTTGAAGGAAGAAAATATGGGGGAAAATCAGGGACTGTTGGCAGTCGTGATGCAGACACAAAGTTCTTTTTTTTCTACTGTCCTAACTCCCAGCCATCTGTAGGCAAAAATGAAGAAATAAAGATTCAGACTCACAGAAATGTTTCTTTCAGAAGACAGAAGTTCCTTGAATGACAGCATTTTGCTGCCTAACCTGACACTAACTCGTACCATACCAAAACACTACATTACATACAAGAGATTTTTATTGGGGGTGGGCACCACCCCCTTAACAGCACCTTGATCCTATTCTTGATCACAGCAAATTGTTCAAACTAATCCTCCACAGCTTGAAGGAACTGCCATGCCATGAAAATGATAAGTTATGTACCTACCATAACGTTCCATGTTAGTTGTCTTCTTCTCGCCTTCTTTCTTGCTGGATGGGTTTGGAGCCGATACTCGGCTCCGACTCGGCCTATACTAAAGTTTGAGAGCTATTTTTACCGGCTCGAGGCTCCCCTGTATCCCACAATGCTAGGCACTAACTACCCAGATCTCGTTTGATAGATAACACCATAGCAGTTCTGATCCCAGAACAAAGGAGAAGGAGTAATACCTATAACTATAACGTACCCAGAAAAAGGGCAACTATGGGAGTCCAAGCTGGGATGAAAGACGGCCCAACAAGATCCTTTCGGTCTGTCCAGGCTAGGGGGTTGGAGGGTGGGACGCAAGAAAGAAGGCGAGAAGAAGACAACTAACATGGAAAGTTATGGTAGGTACATAACTTCTCAATGTTAAGTTGTCAATCTCGCCTTCATTCTTGCTGGATGGGACTGCATCCCTAGCACCTCAGCCCTGGGTGGCTCATCGGAACAGACTCTTGAGGACGGTGAAACCAAAGTTAGCTCGGCTTCTGGAGGCCATGTCCAGTTTGTAATGAGAAATAAAGGTATGAGGAGAGGCCCATGTGGCTGCCGCACAAATGGAGTCTATAGGTAACCTAGCCTGAAAAGCTATTGACGTAGCTAAGGCTCTAGTTGAGTGGGCTCTAGGTTTTGAAGGAAGTTCTTGACTCCTTAGCTCATAGATGAAGGTAATCACAGAGGCCAACCATCTGGAAAGGGTTACTTTGGAAACTGGGAGGCCTTTCTTCCCTTCCGCATAAGACAGGAAGAGCTGTTCAGATTTCCTAACTTGCTTAGTTCTATCCAGGTAGTAACGGAGTTGACGATGAACATCCAAAAAATGCAACTTTTGTTCCGCTCTGTTGGAGTAATTAGGGAAGAAGACTGGGAGATCGATAGTCTGGTTTAAATTTGCCTCAGAAGATATCTTGGGTAAAAAAGATGGGTTAGTTCTGAGGGATACTCTATCTTTATGGAAAATCATATAAGGAGGACGAACGCACAGGGTGTGAAGCTCTGAGACTCTCCTCGCGGAAGTTATGGCCACTAGAAATAGAGTTTTCCATGAGAGTAACTTCAAGGAACAGGAAGCCGCAGGTTCAAAGGGTGGTAGAATGAGAGAGGTTAAAACCAGATTCAAATCCCACTGTGGTGGGGGATCTCTGATTGGGGGCTTAAGTAAAAAAATACCCTTAAGGAAGGCTTTATAAAGTTTATGGGACATAACAGTGGAGTCTGACAGGCCCACATGAAAATTTGAAATGGCTGCTAACTTAACTCTGATAGTGGACGAAGAAGAACCTGATTGAAAAAGTTCAGCCAAGAAATCTAAGACTGACTGGATAGGTGCCGTGAAAGGATTCATGTTTCTAGTCTCTGCCCAGAAGGAGAAGCGTTTCCATTTGCTAGCATAAATCCTCCTGGTAGAAGATTTGTGGGATGCTAGAATGATGTCACGCACCGAATGGGAAATAAAGGGAAGCCTGGCTAAGGTTGGAAGTGGAGCAACCAAGCTGTGAGGTTGAGAGGGAGGAGGAAGTGGTGCAGCTCGCCCGACTGATGGGTCAAGAGGTCTGGCACTGGGTCCAAATGCCAAGGCTGCTCCAAAAGATAATGATGCAGGAACAGAAAACAGATTTGTCGAGGCCAGTAAGGGGCAATGAGGATCATTGTGGATCTCAATGTGGTAGCTTTCTGAATCAGTTGTGTGATTAATGGAAAGGGGGGGGAAGCGTATAGAAGACCCCGGGGCCAATCATGGACTAGAGCATCTCTGGGGGGGATGGCAGGGAAGAGAGTGAAGAAGTCTTGACACTTGCTGTTTTGAGGTGTTGCGAAAAGATCGCAGTAAGGCTGACCCCATCGTTAGAAAATCTCTTCCACTACTGACTGTTTGAGAGACCACTCGTGCGGCATGAGAATGGCTCTGCTCAGCCTGTCCGCTATTACGTTGGACTTCCCGGGGATATGCGTTGCTATCAGAAACCGCTGAGAAGAGATTGCCCACTGCCAAAGTCTGAGTGCTTCTCGGCACAAGGGGTAGAACTTGGTTCCGCCATGCTTGTTGATGTACCACACTACAGACATATTGTCCGTCTGAACTGCAATAGTCCCGATGGGAAGAGAGTCCTGAAGGGCTTGCAACGCTAAAAGTACTGCTCTCATCTCCAAGACATTTATGTGCAGGTGGCATTCGAACGGTTGCCATGTGCCCTGGACTGTCCTGCCCTGAAAATGCCCCCCCACCCGATCAGGGAGGCGTCCGTTGTCACCGTAGCAACCGGGGGGGGGAGAGAACAAAGGGTCTGCCCTGAATGACTTGCAGGGAGACCATCCACCAAGACAGGTGTTTCTTGCATAATTGTGTGATTAAAATGCTGTGAGACATTGAAAGCTGTTGAAAGGACCACTGGGAAAAGAGCATCCATTGAAGGATCCGCATGTGAAAGCGAGCTACCGGAAGTAACGTAATGGCAGCTGCCATGAGACCTAAAGTCTTCAGTACGAACCTGGCCTGTATCCTGTTGTTCTGAAGAAGGATGTGAACATGTGCGCGAATATCTGCAACTCTCTGTGTGGTTAGTTTTACGTTTAGTTCGGCTATGTCCAATATGGCGCCTATGAAAGTAATAGACTGACAAGGCGACAAGGCAGACTTTTCGAAATTTATGGAGATACCTAGCTCTTTGCAAGTTGAATAGTGTAATCTCTGGACTGAAGAAGTTGACACCTGGAAGACCGAGAGGAATGGGACTGATGGCTCTGCTCCGAAAGCAAAGGAGATCTCGGAGCCGAATGGACTGACTCCAAAGATGGAGACCTGGAGCGCTTACGGCTTGCAGACGGTTCCGACACAACGATCGGAGCCAACTGAGTCTTGGTAGCATCGGCTCCAGCTGGAGCCGATGTAGGAGCACTAAGAGCACCACTAGTTGAAGGCTCGGTGCTTGGAGCCGATGGTTTTGTGGGCTTCGAAGGTTTGCCCGACGAAGACTTGGTCGGGGAACCTTCGTGTTTCAACAAGCCTCGTAAAATAAGCTTGTTTCTGCATTCCTGCAGGACTCTTGGACTGAATGCATGGCAGACAGAACAAGAGTCCTGCAGGTGCAGAGGGCCCAGGCAATAAACACAAGAAGTGTGACCGTCTGTCAGAGACATCTTCTGACAGCACGAGTCACACTTCTTCAAGCCTGAAACCCTGGAATCCTTAGACATCCTGACAGGGATGACAAGTCACAAACACACCAACAAACACCCACACTCAAACTTACTCAGTCTAGACACACACACACACACACACACACACACACACACACACACACACACACACACACACACACACACACACAAAGACTGAGACTGTTTACACTGAAAAAATAAAAAATCTTATACTAAAATTAACTAAGATAAACTTAAGATTAAGCTAATGTTTAAACTAAAAATTAGCCAAAGGCCTAGTAATCTAAGGAGTGGGGTTGGTAACGAGAAACAAACCCGAAAAGGGAGCTATCTAGGTGGGGATACACTAGAGGGGTAAAGTGGGTCTAATAGAAAAACTAATACTACAAAAAGGAAGAAAAAAGCTTACCAGAAGAGATTTTTATAAATCTAACCTGAGAGTCGGCAAAAACGCAACCTCGTAGCTGAAGCGGTAAACGAGATATGGGTAGTTAGCGCCTAGCATTGTGGGATACAGGGGAGCCTCGAGCCAGTAAAAATAGCTCTCGAGCTTTAGTATAGGCAGAGTCGGAGCCGAGGATCGGCTCCGAACCCATCCAGCAAGAATGAAGGCGAGATTGACAACTTAACATCTAGTAGTGGTACGCGAGTGGCTCAAGCTGCATTTTTTGCCACCTGATTGGTTCTCTTTGCTCAGGGGTAGTTACTTGATTGGATCATATACCACAATGATTGGCTGTAATTACAGTATATGAACCAATCAAAAAGTGGAGCCACCACTGTTCAGTGCGGAACAGGGGAACAGTCTGCAAAATCGATCACAAATGTGAAGCATTCTGCACAATCCAGAGCATTTGGCTGCTCAGCTTACAACTGGTGTTCAAATGATCAACCCCTAAACAATACACACACACCTTGTGGGTGTCCAATTTAGCGATTTTATGCCCAGAAGAAGTGCACTTTTTAAACCCTGTGGATTTCTCCAACATAGCGACAGACAAAAAAACACAGCCATAACAAGAAAGTACAGTTTTGTACCTACCATAACTGTAGATGTTCGAGTGCTAATACAGCTGCAGTAATCACAGATGGGTTCTCTGCCGTCAGGCGGTCCCTCGGTCGGCCGAATTCCAAAGTCTTGGTCCGGCGTTGGTTGTCGTCGCTTTCTCTTCTGACGTCAGTGAGGCCAGAGTATATAAGACACAGCCGACGCCATGTTCTTCAGTCTTTCTTGCCCCAGATGTCAGGTGCCCCCAGAAGGAAGGCAACACATAAATTATGCTTATATGTATACACAAGCAATGCAATATAATCCAAAATCAGTGGTTGCAAGCAAATAAACCATAGAAGGATAACCCAGTCAGGTTGTATGAAGAGGTTGGTAGGCCCCATGCCTTTACCAAGTGGGGAAGGAGGGAGGGAAACCTGTACTGCAGCTGTATTAGCACTCGAACATCTACATTTATGGTAGGTGCAAAACTGTACTATGTTCATCGTGCATACAGCTGCAGTAATCACAGATGGGTAGAATCCCAAAGCTACGCACAGGGTGGTAGGTACTAGGAGGAACTGGGTTGAGCCAGAATGCCCTGCAAAACAGCAGTGGCAAAGCCTGCTCTTGTTCTGGAATATAAAGGCAGGTGGTAGTGTTTTGTGAAGGTATGTACAGAACTCCAAGTGGCTGCCTCCAAAATATCTTTGGTAGGAACTCCTCTGAGGAAGGCTGTAGAGGTAGCTGTGGCCCTGGTGGAGTGTGATCTGATACCTGTAGGAACAGATTTCCCATGACAGGAATAACAAAACCGTATGCAGTGGCCTATCCACTTTGAAATAGTCTGCTTGGAAACTGGCTTCCCTTGAGCCCCTACAGCATAGGACACAAAGAGTTGTTCTGATTTCCAGAAGGACTTTGTTCTGTCCAAATAGTAATGTAGCTGCCTATGGATGTCTAAAGAATGTAGCAGCCTTTTCCCTTTGTTTTGAGGATTGGGGTAAAAGGTAGGAAGGTGTATGGCTTGATTTAAAGCTACCCTGGATACCAGTTTAGGCATAAATGATGGATTGGTACGAAGGGAAACCCTGTCCTGATGGAAAATGAGAAAGGGCTGCACCGCCATGAGGGCCTGTAGTTCCGAAACTCTACGAGCTGAAGTGATGGCCAGAAGGAAGGCAGTTTTCCAGGACAAATATTGCAAATCTGTTGAGGCAGCTGGTTCAAAAGGAGGCAATGTTAATTTTTCTAATATGTAATTAAGATCCCAGACTGGTATTGGTTGTTTCCTTGGTGGTCTTATATTCTTAGCCCCTCTGAGGAACTGTCGTAAGAGTGGGTGAGAAAATAAAGGAGGATCAGTGTTGAATTCTGCAGAAATGGCTGAGGCATGGATTTTTATGGAAGAAAATGAAAGTCCACTGTTCAGCAGCTCAGCTAGATACTGTAATACCTGAGGCAAGTTCAGTTTCCTAGGGTCCTGGCCTTTTTTCTCATTCCAAGAACATATCCGCTTCCATTTTGCGGAGTAAGCTTTCCTAGTAGATGGCCTTCTGGCCTCCAAAATGACATCCTGCACCTCCTTGGAGAGTAGGGTCTGTTGTGGTGTTAAGGAATTTTCCATGCAGCGAGATTGAGTATTTTCAGCTGACTGTGAAGAGTTTTGTAGCTGTGCTGAGTCAGCAGAAGAGGCATTAGAGGCAGGGACCAGGGAGGAGTATGTGTTAGGCTCCTCAGCAGTGGGTACCAGTGTTGCCTTGGCCAGTCTGGAGCAATCAGTATCATCTTCGGTCTGTCTGCTCTTGCTTTCAAAAGCACCTTGGGCAGAAGAGGCAGAGGTGGGAATGCGTAAACTGTCCATGCTGTCCAACTGAATGAAAAGGCGTCCACTCTCCAGGCCTTTGGATGAAAGGTCCTCGAACAAAACTTTTCCAATTGATGATTCCTGTGGGAGGCAAAAAGATCTATGTCTGGCCTCCCCCACGCTTGGATTATTTCTGCAAACACCTGAGGATGTAACTTCCATTCGTGTGGATCTGTCATATTTCTGCTTAAATTGTCTGCCAGCATGTTTTCCAATCCTGGCAGGTACTGTGCTTGAAGTTCGATTTGCCATTCCAGAGCCAAGTTCCAAAGAGTCATGGCTAGTCTGCACAAGGGGTATGAATGTGTTCCTCCTTGTTTGTTTATGTACCACATTACTGTGGTGTTGTCTGTTCTTATCAGTAATTGTCCTGGATGCAGGAAGTCCTTGAAAGCTGTAATTGCATTTATTACTGCTAGCATTTCCTTTTGATTGATGTGAAGGTGCTTTTCCTTTTGGGACCATTTGCCCTGGATGCACCTGTCCGTCATGTGCGCCCCCCCAGGCGTAATCTGAGGCGTCTGTTGTGATAACTTGCTTTGCTTGAGGCTTGCAGAATGGGAGGCCTGTGTTTGCTTGACATGCTTGGGCCCACCATAGAAATTCCTTTTGCAAACATGGGATTATTGGTATTATTGTTTCCAAACAGTGACTGTGTTGAGACCATAGGTTTTTTAGGTACCATTGAAGTTTCCTCATATGCAGCTTTGCACATGGGATTAAAAGAATGCAAGATGCCATGAATCCCAGAGCCTGCAGGATTTTCCTTGCAGTAAGCCTGGTACTTTTTGCTATTATTTTGAAGTACTGAGATAATTGCCCCTGTTTTTCTGGCGTAAGGTAGGCCATCTGGGTGTTTGTGTCCAAGTTGGCACCCAGGAAAGTTATTTTTTGAGATGGTGTTAGGCTTGAATTCTCTTTGTTGATTGTGTATCCCAGAGAATGCAGTAACCGTGTCACATATGCCAGATGTTCCAGAAGTATGTGCTTGCTGTCCGCTTGGATCAGGCAGTCGTCCAAATAAGGGTAAATTTGTATCCCTTGAAGTCTGCAGTAGGCAATCACTGATGCCAGGCACTTTGTGAATACTCTGGGCGCAGTAGATAAGCCAAAGGGCAATGCAGAGAATTGATAGTGGATTGAACCTGCAAGAAATCTGAGGTATCTTCTGCAGCTTTGTCTGACTGGGACATGCAGGTATGCCTCCTTGAGGTCCAATGTTACCAGCAAAAACTCCTTGCCCAGCATGGGAAGAAGTTGCTGTAATGTGAGCATCTTGAATTTTGTGCAGTAGAAATGTGTTTAGAATGGATAAGTCCAAAATGGGTCTCCAGTCGGTTCCTTTCCTTGGTACCAGAAAAAGTCTTGAATAAAAACCTTGACCTTGTTCATGAGTAGGTACCTCTTGAATAGCTCTCATGCTTATGAGCTTTGAAATTTGTAGTTGTGCCTCTGCCCTTTGATTCTGTGGCAGGTTTGGCATGCCTCTCATTTTTGGAAGAGTGTGAAATTGAAATTTGTAGCCTCTGTTTATAATGTCCAGGATCCATTTGTCTGTTGTGACAATATGCCAATTGTCTGCAAATAATGCTAGTTTTCCTCCCAAAGGTGCTGCCAGCTGAGACATGCGTGGCATGGAAATGAGGGAGTCATTGGGTTTGCTTCCTGTATTGTTGTGCACTGTCCTCGCCACCTCTTGGTGCTGGAGTTTGCCATTGTCGGCCTCTATATGATCCTTGTGATTGCCCTCTGCCTCATGTGCGTCTGTATCTACCTCTTTGGGGCTTGTCAGTGGCTGGAAAGGACCAGTTTTTTGAAGGCCAGTTTCTGCTAAAACGTGGTGGTTGGACCTGTAAAAAGGCTTTGACAGTTTGCATAGATTTGGCTTTTTCTTCCATTTTCCGTAGTATCTCCTCAGCATTAGTACCAAACAGCACATCCTTTTGTAAAGGAGCATCTAGAAGTTTAGCTTTCACAAGATCAGGCAAGTTTTGTTCTCTAAGCTAGGCATGTCTACGAATGACTGATCCTGTAGCAGCCGCTCTACTTGAAGCCTCTAGGGCATCATAACCACATTGTAAAGTGTGTTTACCCACTTGCTCTGCACTATGCATCATATCCTGTAACTCCTTCAAATATGGTTGTTCAGGTTGAGACATTTTATTCCTTAATTGTGATAACAGGAACTGTTGATATTTAAGCATATGAAAAGTACAGTTTTGTACCTACCATAAATGTAGATGTTCGAGTGCTAATACAGCTGCAGTAATCACATATGGGTTTTCTGCCGTCAGGCGGTCCCTCGGTCGGCCGAATTCCAAAGTCTTGGTCCGGCGTCGGTTGTTGTCGCTTTCTCTTCTGACGTCAGTGAGGCCAGAGTATATAAGACACAGCCGACGCCATGTTCTCCAGTCTTTCTTGCCCCAAATGTCAGGTGCCCCCAAAAGGAAGGCAATACATAAATTATGCTTATAAGAATATACAAGCAATGCAAAATAATCCAAAATCAGTAGTTGCAAGCAAATAAACCATAGAAGGATAACCCAGTGAGGTTGTATGAAGAGGTAGTTAGACCCCATGCCTTTACCAAGTGGGGAAGGAGGGAGGGAAACCTGTACTGCAGCTGTATGAGCACTCGAACATCTACATTTATGGTAGGTACAAAACTGTACTATGTTCATCGTGCATACAGCTGCAGTAATCACATATGGGTAGAGTCCCAAAGCTACGCACAGGGTGGTAGGTACTAAGAGGAACTGGGTTGAGCCAGAATGCCCTGCAAAACAGCAGTGGCAAAGCCTGCTCTTGTTCTGGAATATAAAGGCAGGTGGTAGTGTTTTGTGAAGGTATGTACAGAACTCCAAGTGGCTGCCTCCAAAATATCTTTGGTAGGAACCCCTCTGAGGAAGGCTGTAGAGGTAACTGTGGCCCTGGTGGAGTGTGATCTGATACCTGTAGGAACAGATTTCCCATGATAGGAATAACAAAACCGTATGCAGTGGCCTATCCACTTTGAAATAGTCTGCTTGGAAACTGGCTTCCCTTGAGCCCCTACAGCATAGGACACAAAGAGTTGTTCTGATTTCCTGAAGGACTTTGTTCTGTCCAAATAGTAACGTAGCTGCCTATGGATGTCTAAAGAATGTAGCAGCCTTTCCCCTTTGTTTTGAGGATTGGGATAAAAGGTAGGAAGGTGTATGGCTTGATTTAAAGCTACCCTGGATACCACTTTAGGCATAAATGATGGGTTGGTACGAAGGGAAACCCTGTCCTGATGAAAAATGAGAAAGGGCTGCACCGCCATGAGGGCCTGTAGCTCCGAAACTCTACGAGCTGAAGTGATAGCCAGAAGGAAGGCAGTTTTCCAGGACAAATATTGCAAATCTGTTGAGGCAGCTGGTTCAAAAGGAGGCAATGTTAAATTTTCTAGTATGTAATTAAGATCCCAAGCTGGTATTGGTTGTTTCCTTGGTGGTCTTATATTCTTAGCCCCTCTGAGGAACTGTCATAAGAGTGGGTGAGAAAATAAAGGAGGATCCGTGTTGAATTCTGCAGAAATGGCTGAGGCATGGATTTTTATGGAAGAAAATGAAAGTCCACTGTTCAGTAACTCAGCTAGATACTGTAATACCTGAGGCAGATTCAGTTTACTAGGGTCCTGGCCTTTTTTCTCATTCCATGAGCAAAACCGCTTCCATTTTGTGGAGTAAGCTTTTCTAGTAGATGGTCTTCTGGCCTCCAAAATGACATCCTGCACCTCCTTGGAGAGCAGGGTCTGTTGTGGTGTTAAGGAATTTTCCATGCTTTGAGATTGAGTGTTTTCAGCTGACTGTGAAGAGTTTTGTAGCTGTGCTGAGTCAGCAGAAGAGGCATTAGAGGCAGGGACCAGGGAGGAGTATGTGTTAGGCTCCTCAGCAGTGGGTACCAGTGTTGCCTTGGCCAATCTGGAGCAATCAGTATCATCTTCGGTCTGTCTGCTCTTGCTTTCAAAAGTACCTTGGGCAGAAGAGGCAGAGGTGGGAATGCGTAAACTGTCCATGCTGTCCAACTGAATGAAAGGGCGTCCACTCTCCAGGCCTTTGGATGGAAGGTCCTTGAACAAAACTTTTCCAATTGATGATTCCTGTGGGAGGCAAAAAGATCTATGTCTGGCCTCCCCCACACTTGGGTTATTTCTGTAAACACCTGAGGATGTAACTTCCATTCGTGTGGATCTGTCATATTTCTGCTTAATTTGTCCGCCAGCGTGTTTTCCAATCCTGGCAGGTACTGTGCTTGAAGTTCGATTTGCCATTCCAGAGCCAAGTTCCAAAGAGTCATGGCTAGTCTGCACAAGGGGTATGAATGTGTTCCTCCTTGTTTGTTTATGTACCACATTACTGTGGTGTTGTCTGTTCTTATCAGTAATTGTCCTGGATGCAGGAAGTCCTTGAAAGCTGTAATTGCATTTATTACTGCTAGCATTTCTTTTTGATTGATGTGAAGGTGCTTTTCCTTTTGGGACCATTTGCCCTGGATGCACCTGTCCGTCATGTGAGCCCCCCAGGCGTAATCTGAGGCGTCTGTTGTGATAACTTGCTTTGCTTGAGGCTTGCAGAATGGGAGGCCTGTGTTTGCTTGACATGCTCGGGCCCACCACAGAAATTCCTTTTGCAAACATGGGATTATTGGTAATATTGTTTCCAAACTGTGACTGTGTTGAGACCATAGGTTTTTTAGGTACCATTGAAGTTTCCTCATATGCAGCTTTGCAAATGGGATTAAAAGATTGCAAGATGCAATGAATCCCAGAGCCTGCAGGATTTTCCTTGCAGTAAGCCTGGTACTTTTTGCTAGTATTTTGACATCGGTCTGAGGCAAGAAAAGTTTCCCCAACGGGGTACTTAGCTTTAATGAAGACTTCGGTTTCCAAAATTTTCGTAATTCAGGAGCTGGCCGACCGGCACTTGCGAACTGCTTCTGCTTCAGGCACCGCGCGGCAAAAAAGACTGGAGAACATGGCGTTGGCTGTGTCTTATGTACTCTGGCCTCACTGACGTCAGAAGAGAAAGCGACGACAACCGACGCCGGACCAAGACTTTGGAATTCGGCCGACCGAGGGACCGCCTGACGGCAGAAAACCCATATGTGATTACTGCAGCTGTATGCACGATGAACATCTGACAATTCAAGGCCCTCATGGCTAGTGTGGCCAAGGTATATACCTTTTTTCCCCACCTTTCTAAAGATCTTGACTCTCTTTCTGCAGGAAGTGGATTTTTGACAGTGGATGCCTTCAGTCCCTTGGGGCCTTGTGAAATGGTTTCAGGTTCAGCATTATGGCTTTTGAAGAGAAATTGGTGAGAGTTAGGTACTCTGTAGTACCTATCAGGTTTTACTGGTGCAGGAGGCAGAGAATCCGGGTTAAGGCAAGCCTCCGAATAAACATCATCAATTATGTCCAAAACAGGGGGTATCGCCAGGGGTCTGTGTTGAGGTAACAAAAGAAATTCCCTAAGTCTTTTCTTGGAATCTGAAAAGTCTTGGCCTTCCCAATGGAAGTGTTCCCTCAAGGTGTGCAAGGTTTCCCCAAAGGAAAAATCCTCAGGAGGGGATACAGAAGGGATGGACTGCTCTGCATCTGAATCCTCAAAAGGGGAGTAAGAGTGTTCCACTACATCAGAATGTTCTGATGAAATGGATCCCTGATCAGAAGAGGGAGAATCTTCCTCCACTCTGGGTCTCTTGTCTGGAGGGGGTTGAGAACCTCTGATAAGAGTAATTAAATCCTCAGCCATTTTAAGCATCTGTTTTTTAGGCATGGGACCTGGAGATGGGCCCTGTGCAACAGGCCTCTTGGGATGCCTGGCTGCTTTAGATTTAGTAAAGGCCTTAATAGAAAAGGAAGATGAGGGTCTAAAGACACCATGGGTGGAGGTGGACCTGTCCACATTAGTACGCTCAACATTAGCAAAGGCTTCGGTGGTTGTAGTCTGGGAAAGGGCCGAGGTCCCAGCGGTCTCGGGTACAGAGGACACCGCCAAAGGAGTGTCGTCGGTAGTCAGGGACTGCAAAGGCGTCTCACTGAGAACCGGACCACGTGTAGCCTGTTTTGGCGTGGTGTCGGCGGGACATGGCCTCGCATGTCGGTCCTTGTCCTTGCGTTTTTTGGACAAAACAGTAGTCGGAGTGTCCGACGACATTTTATAATCAAAAGCTTTACCAAAATAGTGTTGGGCGAACTCTGCCCGACGCTTAATAGTGCGTTTATTGTAGGTAGCGCAAAAGCGACAGCCCGAGACGTCGTGGTTTGGGCCTAAACAAGGTATGCAGAGGGAATGGAAATCCTTATGCGGTATTTGCTTCCCACAAGAAATACAATTATTAACTTTTTCTGACATCGGTCTGAGGCAAGAAAAGTTTCCCCAATGGGGTACTTAGCTTTAATGAAGACTTTGGTTTCCAAAATTTCCGTAATTCAGGAGCTGGCCGACCGGCACTTGCGAACTGCTTCTGCTTCGGGCACCGCGCGGTAAAAAAGACTGAAGAACATGGCGTCGGCTGTGTCTTATATACTCTGGCCTCACTGACGTCAGAAGAGAAAGCGACGACAACCGACGCCGGACCAAGACTTTGGAATTCGGCCGACTGAGGGACCGCCTGACGGCAGAGAACCCATCTGTGATTACTGCAGCTGTATGCACGATGAACATCAAGACAAACAGTAACAGCAAGGAAAAAATAAGCTTTTTTATTTTAAACAAACACTAACAGCAGAGAAAGTTCAAAATACCAACATTGGTAACAGCAAGATACCCTTATAAGAAGGGTAGAATGACAATACCAACAATGGTAAAAGAGAATACTATTTGAAATAGTAGAAAGGGAGGCACCTAATGCCAGTGATAACGTGAAAGAAAGGGAAGGGAAGACATTTAAGTAGAGAAATTTTCGAGACAAGTTTTTTTAAAACAAAAACTTTACTACTACTCACAAAAAAAAAAAAAAAAAAAAAAAAAAAAAAGTTGTTTGAGAGCTAAGGAAACCTGTGTCTGTTTGCAAAGGTGGCAAACAAGATCTCTGGCTTTGATGATACAGCAGAGCATTATGTGTACAGGGAGGAACTTGAGAGTTGGATCCTAAGTATGAAATAAATGGCCAAGTCAGATCCGAACCCATACACTGAGGAAGAATGAAAAGGACATCATCAGATCACATTTTAACAGAAACCTTCAACTGCTTTTCACTTAATTATTGTACCTTTATTGAAAGCTTTACAGAAATCCCAAGCCACAGTATTACTGGAAGCCCTAACACAAAACAAAGTGACTGATAAAGTTTCAATGGAATCAATGGACTCTGCAGATTGGACTTTCACTTGTTATTACACTTTGCAGATTACATTTTCATTTATTAGACTCTGTCAAGGAAGACATTAGTAGAATCCAATATCACAGAAAATTTACAGTCATTAAACTCTTCATGAACTTAGGGAAAAATTCAATGTTGCAGTTGGTAAGATAGGAAAACTCAGTCAAAATATGCTTCGGTACAAATGATGCACTTCTAGGACAGGAACATGATCATAAAAGTACTGTTTCAAGAGCCAGGAAGAACAGCAGCATGCATGAAAGCATGCCACTATTTATACATCTGGGTGCGCTAATGCATAAGCTGGTATTACATGCTACATTTACAGAAGGACGCAACTTCTGGAGAAAAGGATATAGGTGAGTGTGATACAAGTTCTAAAAAGGGCTTAATCCATGAATTGCTCAAAAGGAAGTCCAGTTGCATGAATAAAACCGCACAAATGGAATTACTGTGAAAAAAACATGAAAGAGTTTGATTTATTTCAAATATACACTTCTAAAACATTATGCTAATTAATTTTCTAAGATGTTCTGTAACCCACAACAAAAGAGTATCAAGCATTAATGTAGGAATGTAAACAAACACATACCACAGCACACACACTACAAAACTGCTAACGCTAGTAATAACTTTATTTTATTTTCCTAGTACAGTTGTATTCTACTTTATAAAACGGTCTCTCCTGTTAGTTACAAATAACCAGTGTTCTTAACACTAACGTAAGAAAGTATCCTCCAAAATGTAAGCAATAATGTATTGTAGACCAATTAACACTGCCCTTTATGACTCCTCTTCTACAAAAATCTTGAATAGTTTCTATTGCCTGCTTCAAGCTCTAGATTCTGTTCTAGGACAAAAGAGGCATGGGCATTTGCTAGTGATAAGTAGGGCAAGGATCCAGCCTATTCAAACCAAAGCCAGAAACTCTTGCTAATGAATGGAGGGGTCCATGTGCCTTTATTAGCTAATATGTAATCAGCATAAAGCCCAGCAGCCTGGAATCAGTAAGCTACTGGTCAGCTGGTGTCCAAATGGTCGGAATAGGTTACCTGGGATAGCCCTATTGAGTGAAAGTTGGGCATAAAACCAATCAACTTGTCAAAAATGGATTAAGAATTGCTACATTGAATGCAGGTTCACTGACAGGACACAGCTTTGAAGTGGATGACATGATGGTAAGCAGACTACATATTCTCTGTATCCAAGAATTAAGCTAGAAGGGAAACACAGCAAAGTTTCTGGGCCTGGGATCCACAGTCTAATACTCAGGTGTGAGGGTGGGGAACAAGTTAGAACTGATGTGGGAAACGTGGGGAGACAGTGAAGGATGTACTCAGAAACAGTGACAGACTCTTGGCAATCAGAATTCAGTATAAAAATACAGCACTCTTCACAATCTCAGCCCAAGCTCTACAGCAGGGCTGGGGAGGAAAAGAGGGTATTCAGACAGCAGTTGCAGGACCTCTTCAATAAAGTGGGACAAAATAAGATGGCCTTGATAATGGTGGACCTGAATGCCCACATCAGGACAAACAGAAGAGGATGTGATGATTCTCTGGGTCCATATGGTAGGGACAACAAGGAATAATGAAGAAGAGACCACTGCAGACTTCTGTCTGGGTAAGCAACCCAAAGTACAGTTTTGTACCTACAATAAATGTAGATGTTCGAGTGCTAATACAGCTGCAGTAATCACAGATGGGGTTTTCAGCCGTCAGGCGGTCCCTCGGTCGGCCGAATTCCAAAGTCTTGGTCCGGCGTTGGTTGTCGTCGCTTACTCTTCTGACGTCAGTAAGGCCAGAGTATATAAGACACAGCCGACGCCATGTTCTTCAGTCTTTCTTGCCCCAGATGTCAGGTGCCCCCAAAAGGAAGGCAATACATAAATAAGGCTTATCTACATATGCAGGCAATGCAATGTAATGCAAAATCAGTGTAAGCAAGCAAATAAAACATAGCAGGATAACCCAGTCAGGTGGTATGAAGAGGTTGTTAGGCCCCATGCCTTTACCAAGTGGGGAAGGAGGGAGGAAACCTGTACTGCAGCTGTATTAGCACTCGAACATCTACATTTATGGTAAGTACAAAACTGTACTATGTTCATCGTGCATACAGCTGCAGTAATCACAGATGGGTAGAGTCCCAAAGCTATGCATAGGGTGGTAGGTACTATGAGGAACTGGGTTGAGCCAGAATGCCCTGCAAAACAGCAGTGGCAAAGCCTGCTCTTGTTCTGGAGTATAAGGGTAGGTGGTAGTGTTTTGTGAAGGTATGTACAGAACTCCAAGTGGCTGCCTCCAAAATATCCTTAGTAGGAACGCCTCTGAGGAAGGCTGTGGCCCTGGTGGAGTGAGATCTGATACCAGTAGGGACAGATTTCCCATGATAGGAATAACAAAACCGTATGCAGTGGCCAATCCACTTGGAAATGGTCTGTTTGGTAACTGGTTTCCCTTGAGCCCCTACGGCATAGGACACAAAAAGTTGTTCTGATTTCCTGAAGGACTTTGTTCTGTCCAAATAATAACGTAGCTGCCTATGGATGTCTAAAGTGTGAAGCAGCCTCTCCCCTTTGTTTTGAGGGTTAGGATAAAAGGTAGGTAGGTATATGGCTTGATTTAAGGCTACCCTGGATACCACTTTTGGCATAAAAGATGGGTTGGTACGAAGGGAAACCCTGTCCTGATGGAAGATGAGGAAGGGCTGCACCGCCATGAGGGCCTGTAGTTCAGAAACCCTACAAGCTGAAGTGATGGCCAGAAGGAAAGCTGTTTTCCAGGACAAATGTTGCAGATCTGTTGAGGCAGCAGGTTCAAAGGGAGGCAATGTTAATTTTTCTAGTATATAATTAAGGTCCCAGGCTGGTATTGGTTGCTTCCTTGGAGGTCTTATATTCTTAGCCCCTCTGAGGAACTGTCGTAAGAGTGGGTGAGAGAATAAAGGAGGATCCGTGTTGAATTCTGCAGAAATGGCTGAGGCATGTATTTTTATGGAAGAAAATGAAAGTCCACTGTTCAGCAGTTCAGCTAGGTACTGTAAAACCTGAGGCAAGTTCAATTTTCTAGGGTCCTGGCCTCTTTTCTCATTCCAACAGCAAAACCGCTTCCATTTTGCAGAGTAAGCTTTTCTAGTAGATGGTCTTCTGGCCTCCAAAATGACATCCTGCACCTCCTTGGAGAGTAGGGACTGTTGTGGTGTCAAGGAATTTTCCATGCAGCGAGGTTGAGTGTTTTCAGCTGACTGTGAAGAGTTTTGTAGCTGTTCTGAGTCAGTAGGAGAGGCATTAGAGGCAGGGACCAGGGAGGAGTATGTGTTAGGCTCCTCAGGAGTGGATACCAGTGTTGCCTTGGCCAATCTGGAGCAATCAGTATCATCCTCGGTTTGTCTGTTCTTGCTTTCAAAAGCACCTTGGGCAGAAGGGGCAGAGGTGGGAATGCATAAACTGTCCATGCTGTCCAACTGAATGAAAGGGCGTCCACTTTCCAGGCCTTTGGATGAAAGGTCCTTGAACAAAAATTTTTTCAGTTGATGGTTCCCGTGGGAGACAAAAAGATCTATGTCTGGCCTCCCCCACGCTTGGATTATCTCTGTAAACACCTGAGGATGTAACTTCCATTCGTGTGGATCTGTCATATTTCTGCTTAGAGTGTCTGCCAGTGTGTTTTCCAGTCCTGGCAAGTACTGTGCTTGAAGTTCGATTTGTCTTTCTAGAGCCAAGTTCCAAAGAGTCATGGCTAGTCTGCACAAGGAGTATGAATGTGTTCCTCCTTGTTTGTTTATGTACCACATTACTGTGGTGTTGTCTGTTCTTATCAGTAATTGTCCTGGATGCAGGAAGTCCTTGAAAGCTGTAATTGCATTTATCACTGCTAGCATTTCTTTTGATTGATGTGAAGGTGCTTTTCCTTTTGGGACCATCTGCCCTGAATGCACCTGTCCTTCATGTGCGCCCCCCAGGCGTAATCTGAGGCGTCTGTGGTTATGACTTGTTTTGCTTGAGGCTTGCAGAATGGAAGGCCTGTGTTTACTTGACATGCTTGAGCCCACCATAGAAATTCCTTTTGCAAACATGGAATTATTGGTATAATTGCTTCCAAACTGTGACTGTGTTGAGACCATAGATTTTTTAGGTACCATTGAAGTTTCCTCATATGCAGCTTTGCACATGGGATTAGAAGAATGCAATATGCCATGAATCCCAGAGCCTGCAGGATTTTCCTTGCAGTAAGCCTGGTACTTTTTGCTAGTGTTTTGAAGTACTGAGATAGTTGCCCTTGTTTTTCTGGTGTAAGATATGCCATCTGGGTGTTTGTGTCCAAGTTGGCACCCAGGAAGGTTATTTTCTGAGATGGTGTTAGTCTTGATTTCTCCTTGTTGATGGTATATCCCAGAGAAAGCAGTAACCGTGTCACATAAGCCAGATGTTCCAGTAGTATGCGTTTGCTGTCCGCTTGGATCAGGCAGTCGTTCAGATAAGGGTAAATTTGTATCCCTTGAAGTCTGCAGTAGGCAATCACTGATGCCAGGCACTTTGTGAATACTCTGGGCAGTAGATAAGCCAAAGGGCAATGCAGAGAATTGATAGTGGATTGAACCTGCAAGAAATCTGAGGTATCTTCTGCAGCTTTGTCTGATTGGGACATGCAGGTATGCCTCCTTGAGGTCCAATGTTACCAGCCAAAACTCCTTGCCCAGCATGGGAAGAAGTTGCTGTAATGTGAGCATCTTGAATTTTGGCACGAGTAGGAATGTGTTTAGGATGGATAAGTCCAAAATGGGTCTCCAGTCGGTTCCTTTTCTTGGTACCAGAAAAAGTCTTGAATAAAAACCTTGACCTTGTTGGAGTGTAGGTACCTTTGTATAGCTCTCATGTTTAGGAGCTTTGAAATTTGCAGTTGTGCCTCTGCCCTTTGATTTTGTGGCAGGTTTGGCATGCCTCTCATTTTTGGAAGAGTGTGAAATTGAAATTTGTAGCCTCTGTTTATAATGTCCAGTATCCATTTGTCTTTTGTGACAATATGCCAATTGCTTGCAAATAATGCTAGTTTCCCTCCCAAAGGTGCTGTCAGCTGAGACTTGCTTGGCATGGAAATGAGGGAGTCATTGGGTTTGCTTACTATATTGTTGTGCACTGTCTTCACCACCTCTTGGTGCTGGAGATTGCCATTGTCTGCCTCTATATGATCCTTGTGATTGCCCTCTGCCCCTTGTGCGTCTGTATCTGCCTCTTTGGGGCTTGTCAGTGGCTGGAAAGGATCAGTTTTTTGAAGGCCAATTTCTGCTAAAACGTGGTGGTTGGACCTGTAAGAAAGCCTTGACAGTTTGCATAGATTTGGCTTTTTCTTCCATTTTCCGTAGTATGTCCTCAGCATTAGTACCAAATAATACATCCTTTTGTAAAGGAGCATCAAGAAGTTTAGCTTTCACATGATCAGGTAAATTTTATTCCCTAAGCCAGGCATGCCTGCGAATGACTGATCCTGTGGCAGCCGCTCTACTGGAAGCCTCTAGGGCATCATAACCACATTGTAAGGTGTGTTTACCCACTTGCTCCGCACTATGCATCATATCCTGTAACTCTTTTAAATATGGTTGTTCAGGTTGAGACATTTTGTTCCTTAATTGTGATAACAGGTACTGTTGATATTTAATCGTATGAAACTGACAGTTTAAAGCCCTCATGGCTAGGGTGGCGAGGTATATACCTTTTACCCCACCTTTCTAGAGATCTGGATTCCCTTTCTGCAGGGAGTGGATTCTTGGCAGTGGAGGCCTTTAATCCCTTGGGGCCTTGTGAAATGGTTTCAGGGTCAGCATTATGGCCTTTGTAGAGAAATTGGTGAGAGCTGGGTACTCTGTAATACCTATCAGGTTTTACTGGTGCAGGAGGCAGAGAATCAGGGTTAAGGCAAGCCTCCGAATAGACATCATCCAGTACATCCAAAACAGGGGTATAGCCAGAGGTCTGTGCTGAGGTAACCAAAGAAATTCCCTAAGTCTTTTCTTGGAATCTGAAAAGTCTTGGCCTTCCCAATGGAAGTGTTCCCTCAAAGTGTGCAAGGTTTCCCCAAAAGAAAAATCCTCAGGAGGGATACAGAAGGAATGGACTGTTCTGCATCCGAATCCTCAAAAGGGGAGTAAGAGTGTTCCTCTGCATCAGAATGTTCTGATAAAATGGATCCCTGATCAGAAGAGGGAGATTCTTCCTCCACTCTGGGTCTCTTGTCAGGAGGGGCTGAGAACCTCTGATAAGAGTAATTAAATCCTCAGCCATTTTAAGCATCTGTTTCTTAGGCATGGGTCCAGGAGATGGGCCCTGTGCAACAGGCCTCGTGGGATGCCTGGCTGCTTTGGATTTAGTAAAAGCCTTTATTGAAAAAGAAGATGAGGGCCTAAATACACCATGGGTGGAGGTGGACCTGTCCACATTAGTAGGCTCGACATTAGCAGGGGCTTCGGTTGTAGTCTGGGAAAGGACCGAGGACCCAGCGGTCTCGGGTACAGAGAACACCGCCAAAGGAGTGTCGTCGGTAGTCAGGGACTGCAAAGGCGTCTCGCTGAGGACCGGACCACGTGTAGCCTGTTTTGGCGTGGTGTCGGCGGGGACCGCGGGTCTCGCTTGTCGGTCCTTTTCCTTGCGTTTTTTGGACAAAACGGTAGTCGGAGTGTCCGACGACATCTTATAATCAAAAGCTTTACCAAAGTAGTGTTGGGCGAACTCCGCCCGACGCTTGATAGTGCGTTTATTGAAGGTAGCGCAAAAGCGACAGCCCGAGACGTCGTGGTCTGGGCCCAAACAAGGTATGCAACGTAATGGAAATCCTTATGCGGTATTTGTTTCCCACAAGAAATACAATTATTAACTTTTTCTGACATCGGTCTGAGGCAAGAAAAGTTTCCCCAACGGGGTACTTAGCTTTAAAGAAGACTTCGGTTCCAATTTTTTTTTTTTTTCGTAATTCAGGAGCTGGCCGACCGGCACTTGCGAACTGCTTCTGCTTCGGGCACCGCGCGGCAAAAAAGACTGAAGAACATGGCGTTGGCTGTGTCTTATATACTCTGGCCTTACTGACGTCAGAAGAGTAAGCGACGACAACCGACGCCGGACCAAGACTTTGGAATTCGGCCGACCGAGGGATCGCCTGACGGCTGAAAACCCCATCTGTGATTACTGCAGCTGTATGCACGATGAACATCGGTGCTCAACACATCGATTGTCAAGAGACAGTCACAAGATCTCAAACATAACAGTGGACAATATGCAACTTGGTAACTTCCTCTTAGTAAGGAAAGGCATTGGGTCAAAATGGAAACTGCAAAGCCATTTCCTAATGAAATGGTCATCAGCTAACATAAACCACTGGTGGCCACAATGAGCTGGAAGTAGTGGTCAGCGAAGTTTCTAAGGCCAACAGAAACTAGGTGGAAGACCTAGAATCTGTCTGGGGTGAAAACAGAGGAATTCAAAAAATACTAACTGCTCTGGCACCACAGGAAGAAGAAATATGGGAAGGGGAAGAGGAATAGCAATGTCTCAAAAAAAGCATGTGTAAAACTGTAAAAGAGAGATGGAAATAATTTACATTAGGAAAGATGATGGTGGAATTCAGAAGCCCAGAAGCTTACGAAAAAAAAAGATGGAATGCAGGATGAAGTGGGACACGGAAAAGATGGACCAAGCTAAGTAGTAGTACTGGATGGCTAACAAGCAGACTAAGACAGCAGTCGCTATGCCAAACAAGGCATCAGAAATGTTACCAGCTTCTGGAAGCTGACTCAGCCAAAGGCACAAAAACACCTTATAAGGCTAAAAAGCAATGACAGAATGACAGAAAGATAAAGAAGACATGTCAGCAGACAGCTGTCATAAAACATGTCAGTAACAATCTGTTCACAAGTCAAAAGGACATCAATGGAAGATGGAAGTAGTACTTCAGAAAGCTTCTGTATTGAAAAAACTCCCGAGAAGCTATACCGCCTACTATGGAAGAGGAAGGAGAACATACCCTAGTAGTAGTACAAAGTCCACTATGGAAAATGGTGCTGGAAAAGCAGCAGGCTCCGATGAAGTCATACCAGATATGATCAAGATGTTGAGTGCATTATGGGAGAAATAGCTCCAGAAGGTAGTCGGTAGAGTATGGAGAGAAACTTGAATTCAGATGACTAGAGAATAAGCATTCTAGTGACAGTGTACAAAAAATAAAGGAGCTCTTCACAAATGGGGGCAGTACAGATATATCAACCTCCTGTAAACACTACATAACAGTGCTGGATAGGATGGCTGAAAAAAATAATATGTAGAGCAGCAGAAAGTGAGACAGGAGATAAGCAGTTCAGATTCAGATTAGAATGTAGTACAACTGACCAGATGTTTGCAGTGTGACAAATAGTGGAGAAGAAGCTGAAGATAAGGAAAGAGTCCAACTGGGCACTCCAAGACTTGAAGAAAGCATACAGCAAGTTCTCAAGAAAGTGGATTTGGGCAGTTCTTCAATGGTCTGAAGTCCTGGAAATATTGATATTATCAGTACAGGCTATGTAAAAGGATCCAACGATACAAGTACTAACAATATTCGGACTCGCAAAGGTTTTCCAGAAAGAGTGGGTGTTTATCAGGGCTCAACTCTGAGGCCACTCCTCTTCATACTAAAGGCAGATGATGTGGCACCACAAGCAGGCTCAACATGAACTTCAATCAGCAAATGATATGGAACTGGAATGCAAAACTGAAATCACATGGGATGAAATTAAGCACTGACAAAAGAGTGGTCATGGAAGCAAAGTGGGAAAATCCACAGAAGCTGAACTGAAAGCTGAAACAGAAGGGGGTGGTGGTTGGAACAGGTTAACAGCTTTAGTATCTGGGAGGTATGGTTGAGAAGGAGGGTAGTCTAAATAAGGAGGTTAAATCTTGAATCAGAGGTGCCACAACAAATAGTATAAAATGTCGGGGTAGCGTGTGACAAAAGAATGCTAAAAAAGCTGAAAAGTAAGGAGTACAAAACAGTGGTGCACACTGTGCTGCTGTATGGCACAGAAACATGGGCAGTGAAGGCAGAGCAGTTGAGAAAGCTTGAGGTAACAGAGATAAAGTGCCTGACAGAGAGGTAGCTGCGTGCACACTGTGGTACATAAGAAATGAAGACACTGGAGCAGAAGGTAAAGTAGCTCCAACTGTAGAAAAGGATAAGGAGAAAAAATTATGGTGGACTGTTCACAAATGACAAATGCATGAAAGCAATTTTGTAAAGCATACTTGGGAGAGGCAGGAAGATGGCAAAAGCACAGAAATATATCCAGCCAAGAGATGGATAGACTGAGTGACAGAAGACTTATGACAACCTGGCATGACTGTCAAAGAAGGTGGGACACTGGCACTGATTCAAGAGATGTGGCAACAGTTGACATGACACCTCATCTCCATGTAAAATGGGAAAAGGGGTTGATTATGATGATTCAATTGCATTGTATAAAATCTTAAAATGCTTCACATTCTGTATGGCTACATGGCATAGATGGGGTGCAGCACTGTCTATGATGCAGATGACTACTATAGTGTCTGGGGTAGGGAAGGGGGACAATGAGTGGCTGACACTGGTTCACCCAATGTGGAGGGAGGGAAGGATATGGCCCTGTCTGCTGCAATGCCGGCTACTGTGCAGCACATGAACTAAGGACATGAGCTTGGCTCTGCCAAGCTATGTAGAGCAGCAGTTTCCATATGGAGCACAAAATCCTGAGAGGGATGTGCTCAGAAGTGCACACATCCTTCCATTAGGACTGCAGTATAGGTTTAGCAACTAGAGAGTGGGGAGATAGGTTATCATCAAAATATCCATTACTGTCTACAATTTGCACCAAAGAAGTGAAACAAATAAACTTAAGCGGTCAAGGAAGGACTGATGGTTGGCAGGCAGCCAGGGTGGAGGTGGGTACAAAAAAAAATCAAGGTATAGTTAATGCTGAGTAATAAAATTAATTTTGTTACTCAGTTGATGTGGTCAATAAAAAATTCCTTACTACCAAAGTCCTAGCTTTAACATGATCATCCTTTGAGCAATACCACTCTGTAGATCTACAGCTAATATATACTATCCCTTAGGATGAGTTATTACTTGAACAACATCCAAGTTTCTCAAACCCTGAGCATATTTTTTGCTTCACTGTACTGAACAACAATTGTTAAACTACAATGCAGCACTCCACTCCTTGAGCTTTATATATACTACCATCAGTGAAAACATTACTATGAACCTTACTCTAAAAAAGAAAAGAAAACAAAAAAGCAAAATTAAGTTAATTTACAACACATTACTAAACACAATGCATGTGTTTAAGATGAAGTGTTCACCTACCTCTTTGGCCTGCTTGATATGTTTAAAACATGCTGAAACATCTGGTCTACAATCTTATTGGAGCTGAGAGCTGGGGAGTTGTCCACTTCAATGGCTAGATGTAGCATTTTCTGCAACAGGCAGATAATACTAGAAGATAAAGTACAAAAATGCTGGTGAGAATATTGAATTACTCAACCACTAACTTAAAAAAGGTTACAAAACAGCTAATATGTACTAGCACAGCATAGTAACACATAAGCAAAGACGGTACATTTGTGTAAAATCTTATAACAGTAGATATCCTTCTCTTCAATGTTGCAGTATTCTTCACCTTAAGGATCTCCTGCCAAGGACAACCCAGCATCCGGCCAGAATACCAAAGCCTTTAGATCTTGCATTCACCATATGCAAAATGTATGACCCCCATTCAGGATGTACAGCATAAAGGTGACATACGAATGCAATTACCCAAAACTGAATTGCCCCAGAAGAAAACAGTCTCCAGAGGATAAATCAGATCCAGAAGGAGAAAATGTAGATGGAAACGGTAGATCCTCAGCCAGAAGGAAAACCAAACAAAACCCAAAAGAAAAAAAAAAAGAGGGGGAAGAGGGAGGGGGCAAATACTGCAATAGTGAAGAGAAGGACATCTACTGTTATGGTAAGATATTACACAATTGTACTATGTCCTTCTATATCACGGTTTCAGTAGTCTTCACCTTAGAGAGAGTGTAAAAGCTCAAGAAAAGGATCGGAAGATGGAAAGCTGGGAAGAGCCCTCAATGAATCCATGCAGAATGGCTCTAGCAAAACCTGCTCTGTCCCAAGAAACCATATCCAATTTATAATGCTTAGCAGAGGTATGCACTGAAGATGAAGTAGCAGCTTCAAGGATGCAACTGGTGTCCAACCCCCTGAAGAAAGCACCAGAAGAGACAACAGCTGTAGTAGACTTGTAGTGGACGGTGGCAATGCTGAAGCCAAAATGTTATGAAGTACCACTGAAGCTTCCGCATGTGCAATCTGTCAAAAGGAAGCATTGGTATAGAACAGGCCATGAATCCCAGCTGGCAGAGGAAGAACAAGCTAAAAGAAAGCTGGCAAGGACAGAACATTTGGAAGTAGAAGAGAGGCCATCATTGGCACTGTCTGAATCCTGTAGCCCAGATGCACATGATTCTGTGAGGGAGTTAGGAAAGATTTAAAAGTTGATAGTGAAGCTTAGACTTTGGAGGAGAGATACAGTGAACTCCAGAACCTGTAACAGGCAATTGGTGCCAGAAGCAACAGGTTGTCTCGATAAAGAAACGGGGTTTGAAGAGTAAGCATCCAATAAGAAGGAACCTTGAGAAAGGTGTTGAGCAAAAAGAAATCCAGAATAGGTCTCTAAATGCCCTCCTTTGGCAGGATCAGGAAAATCTTGGAGTAAAATCCCTTTCCTACTTGTGAAGGGATGACAGGTTGAATGGTTAACTGCTCAACCGTGGATCCAAGGGCCTCTGAGAATTTAGTAAGTTTTTCCAGAGGAAGTTGGGAATCCCTGAAAAAGGAGGAAGAGACTTCCACACCATGAAGTAACCCTGATGGATGATAGAAAACCCAAGAATATGAGGTGATGAAATGGGAGTTTGGAAGGCAGAGGGAGAGACAAAGGGACAAGAGAGCTTGGCCGAGGGATGGGGAGGGGGTAAAATTCAAAGAAGCTGGCTTGCCAGATAAAGGGGGTTTCTGAACCATAGCAGTCTGAGAAGACTTAGCAGGAGAAGCTCGCCTACCACCCATCCTACCTTTAGTGACCTGGCAAGGCTGCATGTGAATAAAAACAGACATAGTAGGATAGTTCCTCTGGAACCTAGGGATAGGGGACACAAACATATCCTGCAAAGCTTTAACTTTTTCCTGAAGAGTCTTAAACATAGCAGCAGTCCCAAAGAGATTTTTATTATCCAAAGGAGCATCCAGCAAGTTGGCCTTAATATCTTCAGGTAATGACTGCAGGGAAAGACGAGAATAATGACAGACTCAAAAGCAGCATCTTGGGAAAGATGCATCAGCAGCATCATAGCTACACTTAATAGAGTGACGAGCCAGCTGAGAGGAAGAACCCAAAATAGACAGAGCAAAAGATTTTGCTTCAGAATCAAGGAGGTCAGAAATAACCTGACAAGCCTAGGCAATCAAGACCAAAGCATATATTTTCATGTGGATCTGGTAACTGATGGCCCAAAAGGCCAAAGTAGAAGCAGTATAAACCTTAACAATTTTGTTCATTGCCCTACTATCCTTATCCAAAGGCAGACGGTTGGATGAGAGTAAGCATTTAGAAGGCTTGTCAGAGGAGGCTGACAGCACAGCAGGGTCAGGACGACACAAATAAGAATTGACAGTCCTCCGGAACCTTACAGAACCTGTCAGGTTTCTTTGGAGCAAGAGGCTGAGAATCAGGAGACTTAGAAGCAACTATAAAGGTGTCTAACAAAGAAGTCAACAAAGACGATACTGCAGAAGGTCAAGAGGTCTCCATCTGAAGCAGCTCATAATTAATTTCTTCTGGATATCAGACACTTGAGAAGAATCCCACTTAAAGTATTCCATTTGTCTAGCAATAAAAACACCAAAAGACAATTTCTCAAAAGGAGACTCAGAACTAATGAATTCTTCTTCATCAGAATCATAAGCCAAAGGTGAAGGCATCTGGGAAGAGTAAGACAAGGACCAATGGTTCCCTAGTCCATTTCGGAGGAGTTGAGGTCCAAGGGAGAGTAGGCATCAAAACCCCTTGGGGAGGCTTCAGGGTCAGTAAGGCACTAAACAGGCCCTGACTCAATTCCTGCCATTCACTTTGAAGATCCTTAGGGTATACAGAAGTATGCTTAGTCTTTTGCTTTTTGTTGGTAGGGATGTCAGCCCTAACAAACACAGGAGGCTCCAACCTTTGACAAGATTCAATAAGAGTATCTGGAAAGTACAGTTTTGTACCTACCATAAATGCAGATGTTCAAGTGTTCACACTGCTGCAGTCATCACACTTGGGTTATCCTGCCGTCAGGCGGTTCCCCAGTCGGCCCGAGTTCCAAAGTCTTGGTCCGGCGTTGGTTGCTGTCACTTCCTCCCTGACGTCAGTGCGACAGGGGTATGTAAGTTGCAGCCGACACCATTTTCTTCAGTTTTTCTTGCCCCAGATGTCAGGTGCCCCCAAATAGGTAGGCAATTCAAATTGCTAATATAACATAAGTAAGAAAAGCAAACAACAACTTTTAGTTACCAGCAAATACTCCCCATAGGTAGTAAAGGGTAAATATCCTAGGTACGCACCAGCAGTGAAGAGGGGAAGGAGGGAGGGTAACCTGGACTGCAGCCACGTGAACACTCGAACATCTACATTTATGGTAGGTACAAAACTGTACTATGTTCATCATGTTACACTGCTGCAGTCATCACACTTGGGTAGAATCCCAAAGCTGAGGTAGGGTGGCTGGTACTATAATGCATTTGGGGTGGCTATAAGGCTCTGCAGTACTGCAAAGGGGAAGCCAGCTCTGGATTTGGAGTATAGAGGCAGGTGGTAATGCTTGGTGAAGGTATGCACAGAGCTCCATGTTGCTGCTTCCAAAATATCCTTGGTAGGTAATCCTCTGAGGTAGGCCATTGAAGTGTCTGTTGCCCTGGTGGAGTGAGATCTAATGCTGGTAGGCACAGGTTTTCCATGGTGTGTATAGCAGAAACGTATGCAATGTCCTATCCATTTTGAAATGGCTTTTCCCTGTGCTCCTGCAGCATATGCAACTAATAATTGCTCAGATTTTCTGAAAGCTTTAGTTTTGTCTAAGTAGAAGCGTAACTGCCTGTGAATGTCCAAAGAATGCAGTAATCTCTCCCCTTTATTCTGTGGTTTTGGATAAAAAGTTGGCACGTGAATAGTTTGGTTCAGAGACACACTTGAATCCACCTTAGGCATAAAAGTAGGGTTAGTTCTTAGAGACACCCTGTCCTGGTGGAAGATAAGGAATGGTTCCACTGCCATTAGTGCCTGTAATTCTGAAACTCTTCGTGCTGATGTTAGTGCCAGGAGCAGAGCAGTTTTCCAAGAGATATATTTGAATTCTGCTGTGCTGGCTGAAAAGGAGGTAAGGTCAATTTTTTCCAAAACAAAGTTGAGGTCTCAAGTTGGAGTAGGTGCTCTACTGGGTGGTCTTATGTTTTTTGCCCCTCTGAGGTACTGTTTTAGCAAGGGATAAGAGAAAATTGGTGGATCCGTGTTGTAGTGGGCAGAGATGGCAGAGGCGTGTATCTTTATGGATGAAAAGGAAAGGCCTTTGTCCAGCATCTCAGTCAAATATTGTAGTATCTGAGGAATGTTTGGCACAAGAGGGTCAAGGCTGTGAGCCTGGTTCCACGCACAGAATCTCTTCCATTTATCCGAATAGGCTTTCCTGGTACTATGCCTTCTGGACTCCAGGATGACATCCATAACTGCTTTGGAGAGAGGCAGTTCTTCTTTGGCTAATGTATCTTCCATGCAGCTAGGTTTAAGGTCTTTAGCTGGCTGTGGAGTATCTGATTGTTTTTCTGAGACAGCAGATGTGGTATTTGAGGCAAAATCCAGGGTGGTTCTTGTGCTAAGTTTTTTAAGATTGGGTACCAGTGCTGGCGTGGCCAGTCTGGTGCAATCAGGATCATATTTGGCTTCTCTTGCCTGGCTTTTGAGTACTTTTAGAAAAAGAGGCAAAGGTGGGAAAGCGTATACTTGTAGGTTTTTCCAGCTGAATGAGAGGGCATCCACTTTCCATGCTAGTGGATGGTAACTCCTTGTGCAAAATTTCTGTAGCTGGCAATTCCTTGGTGATGCAAACAGATCTATGTCCGGGCTCCACCATTTTTGTGTTATCAGTCTGAATATTTGTGGATTTAATTCCCATTCGTGGGGATCCATGATATTTCTGCTTAAGTCGTCTGCCAGTGTGTTTTTCTCTCCTGGCAGGAATTGTGCTTGTAGATGAACTTGACAGTTTATGGCTGTGCTCCACAAGTTCATGGCTTGTCTGCAGAGTGGGTAGGAATGGGTGCCCCCTTGCTTGTTTATGTACCACATAACTGTGGTGTTATCTGTCTTTAGTAGTAGTTGTCCTGGATGCAGCAGGTCCTTGAAAGCTATAAGGGCATTTTGCACAGCTAGCATCTCTTTTTGGTTGATGTGAAGATGCCTTTGTTCTATGGGCCACTTGCCCTGAATACATTTTCCTGCCATGTGTGCTTCCCAGGCGTAATCCGATGCATCTGTTGTCAGTGTTTGCCTGGCCATGGGTTGAGTAAAAGGCTGACCCTTGTTGAGGTGACAAGCTTGAGCCCACCATCGAAACTCCTTCTGAAGGCAAGGTATTAGTGGTATAACTGTTTCCAAACTTTGACAGTGTTGAGACCATACGCTCTTTAGGTACCATTGTAGTTTCCTCATATGCAGTCTGGCATATGGAATTAGTAGTATGCAAGATGCCATGTAGCCCAAGGCCTGCAGAAGTTTTCTTGCAGGGAGTTGGGTCTTTGTTGCCATCAATTGAAAGTATTGAGTCAGTTGTCCTTGCTTGTCTAGCATGAGATAAGCCATCTGGGCCATTGTGTTCAAGCTGGCACCAGGAATATTATCTCTTGTGAGGGCACTAGTTTTGATTTCTTTTTGTTTACTGTGTAGCCCAGGCAACTTAACTTTTTTTACAAACGCCAGATGCTTTAGGAGAATGTCTTTGCTCTCTGCTTGAATCAGGCAGTCGTCCAGGTACGGGTAAATTTGAATTCCTCTCTGTCTGCAAAATGCAATTACTGGTGCCAGCCACTTTGTGAAGACCCTGGGCGCAGTAGATAAGCCAAAGGGCAGTGCAGAGAATTGATAGTGCATTGGACCAGCTATGAATCTGAGGTATCTTCTGCAGTTTTGTCTGATAGGGACATGCAGGTATGCCTCCTTTAGGTCCAAGGTCATGAGCCAAGCTTGCTTGCCCAGCATGGGAAGAAGCTGCTGTAATGTCAACATTCTGAATTTCGGAACATCCAGGTAAGTGTTTAGAGAAGAAAGACCCAGAATGGGCCTCCAGGCTTTGTCTTTTCTGGGCACCAGAAAGAGTCTTGAGTAAAATCCTTGTCCCTGTTACTGTGGAGGTACCTTTTTGAATAGCTCAAATGTTCATGAGTGCTGTAATTTGTTTTTGAGCCTCTGCCCACTGATTTGGCATTCCTTTTAACCTTGGTAGCGTGTGAAAGTGGAACCTGTAACCTTGAGATACGATATTGAGAACCCATTTGTCTTTGGTGATCATATGCCAATTGTAATAAAAAAGAGCCAGTTTTCCTCCTAAGGGGGCTGCCAATAGAGAGATGTTTGGCAGCTGTAGTGGGAAGTCATTGGGACTGTTTTTTGTAAGGTTGGTGTCTGTCTTCCCCTTCTTTCTGGCCTGATGCACCCCACTGTCGAGGCCTGTAAGGACCTTGTGGTTGTCCTCTACCTCTTGGACGTCTGTATCTGCCCCTATGAGGTCTGTCCGTAGCTGGAAAGGACCAATTCTTTGTTGGCCAGTTTCTGCTAAATCGAGGAGGCTGTACCTGTAAGAAATCCTTCACTGTTTGCATAGATTTTGCCTTATCCTCCTTTTTCTTTAATACCTCTTCTGCCTTGACTCCAAATAAAACATCATGCTGCAAAGGTGCATCCAGTAGTTTAGCTTTAACATGATCTCGTAACGTATGTTCTTTTAACCATGCATGTCTTCTAATGACAGAGCCTGTAACTGTTGCTCTACAGGAGGCCTCTAAAGAATTAAAACCACATTGCAAAGTATGTTTTCCCACTTGTTCAGCAGCATGCAATAAATCCTGCATTTCCTTAAAATTAGGAGGATCTGTATCTGAAAGCATTTTTTGTTTCAACTGAGACATCAAGAATTGCTGATATTTTAGCATGTGAAATTGGCAATTTAAAGCTCTCTTTGCTAAAGTTGCAGACGTATATACTTTCTTTCCCCATCTGTCTAATGCTCTGGAGTCTCTGTCAGAGGGAACTGGATTCTTTGCTGATGAGGCCTTAACCCCTTTGGGTCCCTGAGAAATAGTTTCTGGGTCTGCCACTGGGCTTTTGTACAGAAATTTGTGTGAGTCAGGGACTCTGTAATACCTGTTTGGATTCAGTATACACATCATCCACAATATCTAACACTGGAAAAATAGCTAGGGGTCTGTGTTGAGGCAATAGTAGGAATTCTCTGAGCCTTTTCTTGGATTCCGAGTAATCTTGGCCTTCCCAATGGAAATGCTCCCTCATGGTGTACAAGGTTTCCCCAAAAGAGTAGTCCTCTGGTGGAGAGGCTGATGGAATTGATTCCTCAGCATCAGAATCCTCATAAGGGGGTAAAGAATAACCGAAGTCTGAGGATGAATCTGAGGAAATGGACACCTGGTCAGATGAGTCATAATCTGCATCCTGTCTAGGTCTTTTATCAGGTGGGGGATGGGACCCCCTGATCAGAGTGATTAGGTCTTCGGCCATTTTGAGCATTTGTTTCTTAGGCATGGAGGCCTGTCCTGGAGACTGCATTTGTTTCTTTGCTTTTAAAGGTGGCTTAGACTTAGAAGAGGGTTCAATGCTTAGCTGAGTAGGTCTGAAGACACCCTCTGAAGCTTCAGGTTGCTCATGTACTCCAGATCCCTCAGCAGAGTCGGTTTCGGTTGTCTGAAAAACTTGTGTGTCCGAGGACCCAGCCATCTCCACTAGGGAGTCGGTGGCCGCCTGCGGTTCTGCAGAAGCGGTCATCAGGGGCTGCGAAGGCGCCTCGCTGAAAACCGGAGAACCGGCGACTGGCCTAGAAGAGGCTTCATCATCAGTTTTGGGCCTCGGATGCCTGTCTTTGTCTTTGCGCTTTTTATGAATTGCGGTCGTCGGAAGTTCCGACGGCATGGTGTAATTAAATTTTCTGCCAAAGTAATGCCGGGCAAAATCAAACCGACATTTAATAGTGCGCTTGTTAAACCTAGCACAAAACCGACAACCAGTGACGTTGTGGTCCGGGCCTAGGCATGGGATACAATAAGAATGGAAATCCTTATGAGGTATTTGCTTCCCACAAGAAATACAGTTATTAACTTTTACTGACATCCGTCTGAGGCAAGAAAAAGTTTCCCCAACGGGGTACTCAGCTTTGTAGTAGACTTTGGTTCTGGATTCGGAATGAAAATCTCAGGAGTCGGCCGACCGGCACTTGCGAACTGCTTTTGCTTCGGGCACCGCACGGCAAGAAAGACAGAAGAAAATGGCGTTGGCTGCAACTTATATACCCCTGTCGCACTGACGTCAGGGAGGAAGCGACAGCAACCGATGCCGGACCAAGACTTTGGAATTCGGGCCGACTGGGGAACTGCCTGATGGCAGGATAACCCAAGTGTGATGACTGCAGCAGTGTAACACGATGAACATCCTCTTCCCTGACCAAAATCTGCGGAATCCCTCTGAGGTCCTCAGAGATGATCGACCATGGATCCCCCTTGACATCTGGAGCAGACACCTGCAAAGCCTCAGAGCATGTGTGAAAGAAAGGATCCATGCCGGCCTTAAACAGAGTTGAAGCAGACAAATCTAATGTAGACATCAGGTGGCCTACGGAGCTATCACCCACTTCTAGGGGGAAACGTCCAGTGGAGGCTGGACAGACAAAGAATCCAGTCAAGATTTCTTGGCCACCTTCTTACTTAATGGTACCTCGAGGTTAGAAAATTCTACAATTTTACCCTAGGCTAACAGTTTAAGCCTCTGGTTCTTGAGATAGATGACCAAGGATGACAACCATCTTCTAAGAGTACTGGGCACAAATGCTACAGGATATATAGTCATGGGAAGCACCCAGACAAAAAAGACACTTTTTATGATGATCCTTACAGGGAAACTGACTCCCACACTGACATTTTCCTTTCTTGGATGACATGAACTCTAGGTAACCAAAACAGAACAAGACCAAGAGAAAAAGAAAAATGACCCCAATGGGGCACTTATCTGATGACTACATATTCAGCACAGCAAAAGGATGTTCAGCCCGACAAGCGATGGTGGCATTCATACTGGTGGCAAAGACTTTTTGGGCAACTGTATTCGTATAATACCTTTATGCTCTATGTCCTGAATGGGGAGCATACATGGGATGTATGGTGCAAACAAGATCTATAGGCTTAGGTATACTTTCCAGACATTAGGCTATCCCTGGCAGGAGATCCCCAAGGTGAAGAATACTGCAACAGTGATACAGAAGGATATTTATTAGATACTGTCTCATCTGTTCATATTAGTTTCAACAGTTGCAAAGTGAAGATACCGCAGAGAACAGCAAAACATGTCATCCAACTCCTCAATACTGTTCTTAAAGGAATCCCTCACTGCAGCTTTGAAAGCTTCAACATTATTAATTTCTGTTTCAAAGAATTAACTATTTAGTGTAGCTGTTGAGTAGTTAAACTTCTCATTTTTTCCCACACTTCTGAGGCATACCTCTCAACTGTCCAGTACTTTTAAAATCTGTGTTTTTTTCTGGCAAATCATCGAGGACTGAAGCCAATAAATAACAAGAGACATTTGAGTTTCAGGCTTCAAGACCTTCAGAAAATGCATGCTAATGCAAAACCTTTTCATCCTTGTAAGCATACCACTCAACTGTACAGATTTTCGCAGTATGTCCAGATTTTTGGCTCACAGTTTTGGTCCGTTTTTCATAAAATTGTGGTTTCCTGGCAAATTAGTGGCAAATTTTTAAAGACTGAAGTTAGAAAATAATGACAGGCATTTGAGTTTCAGACTTCATACCCTGCAGAAAATTCATGCTAATGCGAAATATGTTACTCTTTCAACTTTCTAAGTCTGTAAGAGTAACATTTACAAAATTGTCCCTATTTTTGGGCCTCTGTCCCACTTTTATTTATGGCTTTGTCCATATTTCTTGCTCTAAGAGGTTGAGAGGTATGCTAGTAAGTCCTAAACATCATCCAAACATTTTGCTAATTTGCTTTTATTCATGTGTTAATAGAGTAGACTCTTTAGGCACAAGTGCCTTTTTCCAAGGGCAATCCATGAGCACTGCCTGCTTAAGTGATTAATTTACTGTCACAAAAGAAGCAAGAGGAGAATGAAGAACTCAAATCCAAACACAAAGGAAAAAAACAATAACAATAATAAAAATAATGACAATAACATAATTTATTAATTCCTTTTCAGGAACGACCCAGGAGCAATGTTCATAGGTAGGTACTAGGTTATTTGGCCTTAGGGTCTATATAAGCCTAGCCAAAAAGGTACCCTGGCTTTCGCCACCCAAGAAAATTATTTTCCTGTGCCCCTGTCGAGCAGAGCCACAGAACTGATCCTCGGGGTGAATGTCCTATTTCCCATCTGATCATCAAGATTTTTCCTGAAGAGTGCTAAGGAGGAGCTTTGTTTGATATAGATAGGCAGTTTGTTCCAGAGTATGGGAAGTCTTTGGGACAGGAATCTATCCCTCCTGCATGTTCAGTTTATTGTGGTGACAAGGTTTAGGTCCCTAGAGCGTGTAGCTTGGAGGGATTGGGATTTCTTTAAGTGGAGCATGTCCAACAGCTCTGGGTTTGACATAGCTTTGTATGTTAGGCAGAGATCACCTCTGAGTAGGCGATATGCAACGGAGTAAAGCTGGAGTTTTTTGGGATGGTCTGTGTAGGGCATCTGTTTGAGGCCAGTAATCCTCTGTGAGGTATTTCTGCAGCCTTTCCAGTTGTAGATGTCTTGTGACGTACATACTAAAAGGGGCACTGTATTCTATAATGGGTCTAATGAGTGACTAGCAGACGGGAATAATGACCTCCTTTTTCCTGGATGAGAAACCTTTTGTGATGAGGTGTGCCACGTAGAAGGATTTCCTTACTGTGGAAATATGATTATCAAAGGAGAGACTACTGTCCAACTGTGTCCCAAGGTCTCTTATCACACTTTCAGTGTTAAGTAGACTACCACCTATTTGGAAGTTCATAGGATGAGTTTTTACCACAGGGGATGACAATGCACTTTTTGACATTGAGCTTGAGGCCATGACTTTGACACCAGGCATCTGTCTCAGTGAGGCCCTTTTCTAGGATGTCCACATCATTAGGAGTTTCGATTATGGTTCCTAGTTTGCAGTCATCTGCGAACTTCGTTAGCCAAAGACCTTCTGTGTTAGCCTGTACTTCAGAGAAGTAGATACCAAGTAGGAGAGGACCCAGGACTGAACCCTGTGGTACTCCATTTGTCACTGGTCTGAAGTCGGATTTGGAGTCTCCTACTTTCACAGTGTATATTAAGCAATTTGCTTAACGTCACACAGCAGGCAAAAGAGGGATGCGAGCATAGCTCTCAACCTTTTAGCACAAAAAATCTGGACAAAGCCAAAAATAATGGGGGACAAAGCCCCCAAAATAGGGACAATTTTTAATATTGTTATTATAAACTTAGAAAGTTGTTAGAATAAAAGGTCTTGTGTCACTATGCATTTTTGGAAGGATATGAAGTAAATGCCTGTCATTACTTAGTGAATTTAGCCCTCACTGATTTGTCACAAAAATCCAGAAAACCACATATTTTATGAGGAACAGACCAAAACTAGGAGGCAAACATCTGGACATTCTGCAAAAATCTGGACAGCTAAGAGGTATGGCTGACAGAATACCCTGTACCACAGGAACTACAGCACACAGACTTAAACCTCTGCGCCAACTACCAAACTTGTACAGGTACCTGATGGCAGAAAAATTAGATATTTCAGAACAGTACTGCTGACGTTCAACTGCTTGACTAACCAGCTGAAGACTTACTGATCTTCAAGAAGCTTGCCTACTGTAACTCTGTGCTGATATTTTCTATCATTGCCACTCCAGAAACAAACACATTAAGAGCCACTCAGTCTGTCAACTTATGGTGGCCTTCTACTGACAGTAAGAGTAAATGGAAGCTTATTTCGTAATGTTGGAAGGCACTGTGTAATGTATCTGTCACCTGTCTGTATTACTAAAATGGGCTTGCCAATTTAGTGTTAACTACTCAGCAGTACATTTAAAATAAAGAGTTTCAAACAGAACTGTAGCATTCACTGCTCAACAGACCAAGTAGAGGTCACCTCTAGCACAATACACTGACAGTTCCTGAAGGCACTTAGATGAGTTCAAAGTTGTCCAACTGTAAGAATTTTCAAAGTAAATTGCTGTATTACTTAAAGTTGTTTAAAATGGTTTGTTCAGAGAAAGTACAATTGTGTAAGTAAACTTACCATAACAGAAGATGTTTGAACGATCACTTCTGCAGTAGATTTAGCTATATGGGTTTTATCCTGCATAGGATATAGCAGTCGGTGAGCTTCCAAAGTTTCACGGCAACTTCCATGTGCCCAAACTGTTAGTCAGCTCAAGCTGAGCTACTAAAAAGACAGGTTTGGGCACCAAGTCCTTTACAGCTTTCATATCAGCAGAGAGATGGGAGGCTGAACCCTGAAACAGCAATGCTAGGAACAACAAGAAATAAATGCCCACACACTGGCATAAACAACACTCCAAAAATCAAGGGGGATGGAGAGAGGGAGCAGCTATTACAGCAGTGATCACTTGAACATCTACTGTAATGGTAAGTTTATGTTCACCATATAGACAACAGCTGCAGTAGCCTAAGCTATATGGGTAGATTATCCTAGCTTACTACATTTGGGAGTTGGAATGGGGATTAGTCCAGGAGTCCCTGGAGAAAAGTGCTAGTAAAACCTCTAGACCTAGAGAAGGAATCAAGACTGTAGTGCTTTGTAAAAATATGAACAGAGGACCAAGCCGCATAGTCTAGAATGCTTCTAGAATCCAACCCTTTCCAAAAAGACATAGATGAAGCCAAGGCTCTGGTAGAGTAGACCTTTACCCTACCAGGAATGGTTTTGTTGTGGTGAGTATAACAAAAGTTAAAAGCCTCAAGACAAATCATTTGCAAATAGTCGTTTTGACATAGGTTGTCCCTTCTTATCATAACAAGAAATTCACAATTGACCTTTTGATCCTTCGTCTATCATACCATGTGGTTTGACCCAGCAACCTCGGCTTTCCAAGCAGCTAGGATTACAACTGCATGCCACTATACCAGGCAGCATGCCACTACACCCGGCTGAAGATCTGAAAGATTTAGTTCTGTCAAAATAGTACTTGAGTTATCTGGGCTCACCCAAGGTATGTAATATCCTTTCTCCCGCATTTTTAGGTTCAGGAAAGAAAATGGAGAGATGGATAGTTTGACTGGATTTGTTCTCAAAGAAACCATGTCTCTGTGGAAAATGAGATAAGATTTACCCACCATAAGAGCCTGAAACTCAGATACCCTTTTTGCAGAAGTCAGAGCAATCAGTAAAACAGTTTTCCATGGTAAGAACCTCAAGTCAAGCAGGTTAGCTGGTTCAAATGGAGCAAGTATTAGCTTCTCTAACACAAAATTAAGATCCCAAGGAGAGTTTTCTTGGAGATTTCTTATGAAAAATACATTTCAAAAACATTTTGACGTGAGAATGCTTTGGAAGAGTAGCAGCCATGGGCAAACATGCTGAAATGGCAGATAAATAAACCTTGATGGATAAGTAAGAAAGGCTATGGAATAGTAACTCACAAAAATATTATAAAAAAACAGAGAATAAGCACTGAATGGGTGCTGGTTACGTTACTGGCACCAACTAGAAAACATTTTTTCCACTTACTAATATATATGATCTTCTAGTAGCAGAATTCCTTGCCTGCATTAACACCTGCTGCATGTCCTCAGTAAAAAGGTGTGTAAAGGGAATTAATACCCTATCATCTAAGCAGACAGTTGAAGTTGACTGGGGTCAGGGTGTATCAAACAGTCCTGTTGTTGGGTGAGTATATCCAGTCTGTTAGGAAGCTTGCAGTAATTGCTCCTGGCCATTTCCAAAAGAAAGAAGAACCATGGTTGCCTGGGCCAGAAGGGAGTCATCACAATGATATTAGTGAATTCCTTTTGAATCTTAAGAAGTACCCTGAATATCAGTTGAAAGGGTGGAAAAGCATACAGCAGGAACATTCCTGCACAAGGAAAAAAAAGGCATCTGTCTTCCAGGACTTCTTGCATTGAGTCCTGGAGCAGAATCTTGCCACCTGATTATTCAGACAGGAGGCAAATAGGTCTACTTGAGGAATTCACAACAGATGGATCAAATCTTGGAATACCCACAATTTCGTTTCCATTTGTGAAGGACTGCCCTTGTCCTACTCAGCTTGTCTGACACACAATTTTATTCTGATGGAATGTAGGATGTTTGTAGAGTTGATGTACCACATGAATGTAGCATTGTCTGTAACAACTTGAAGAGGTACCGGGGATCAGAGATGATTCAGAGAGTTGAATGCTTTGACCAGGGCGAGTATCTCTTTTATACTTACGTGTTTGAGTCTGTCCATGGAGTCCCACACATCTTGCACTTTTATACCTCCTGAAGCTACTCCTGATGCAAAGTGCAAGTGGTTTGTGGTAACTGTTTTCAAACAAACAGGGACAAAGGGAGACCCAGATTTAAGTACAGTTGTGTAAAATCTTACCATAACAGCGGATATTCTCTTCACTTTTGCAGTTTTCCTTACATGAGGGATCTCTTGCCAAGAACAGCCCAATGTCCAGCAAATATACCAAATCCTTTATTATTTACAGGCGCTGTACATAACACGTATGTTCCCCACACAAGGGGTAGGGCATAAAGGTGACATATGGATGTGCACACTTCAGAACAGAAAAGCCCCAGGAGGAACAATGTCCAAAGGAACTAGGAGGAACATGAGCATCCAGGAGGAGGAAAGAGAAAAGAACCCCTGACCAAGAGGGCAAGAAGAACAGAGCAGAGCAAGTAGGAGGGAAGGAGCAAATACTGCAACAGTGAAAAGAAGGACATCTACTGTTATGGTATGATTTTACAAAACTGTACTATGTCCTTCCATTTCACTGTTGCAGTATTTCTTGTGTAAGGTAGAAAAGCTCAAGAGGAAAGCTGTGAGGAGGATGGCACTGAAAAGCCTTCTAGAAACCCATGCAGGACAGCCCTGGCAAAGCCAGTCCTAGCCCTTGAAATAACATCCAACTTGTAATGTTTAGTGAAGGCATGGGAAGAAGACCAAGCAGCAATCTCAAGGATGGAATTGGTATCCAGTCCCTTGAAAAAAGCACAGAAGAAGCAACAGTTCTGATAAAATGAGCCTTTACTGATGAGGAAAGACATTTCCTTTAAAGAGAATAACAAAAAGAAATGGCCTTAGAAATCCAGGATGAGAAGATTTGCTTAGGAAACGGCCAAACTCAAAGACCTGGGATGAAAGGAAAAGAAAAGCTGCTCATATTTGTGAATATCCTTAGTTTTAAATAAATAATATCTGGGCTGTCTATGTAAATCCAAGGTGTGAAGAACCTTATCACTGGCAGACTCCGGAGAAGGAATAAAGGAAGGCAAAATAATAGACTGATTAAGAGGTAACTCAATGACGGGGTTCCTATCACTTCGACTAAAGCTTAATTCCACTAACACCTATTCATTGAGTCCTAATTGTCAAGCACCCTTTCACTGAACATTTACATCATCAAAAGTTTTTCCTAGGGAAGGGAGTTAGCCGTCATTACAAATTTGCCCTTTTCCTCAATGTAGTGAGATCTCAGAGTTGGTATATATAACTGGGGGGGGGGGGACGAAGCCCCCTACCTTGTGGATTTTAAAATAATGTGTTTGTTTGGTGGCCAAGTAGTTTCATTCCCTAGTAAAAAGTTTCAATAATGTAAATGTTCAATGAAAGGGTGTTCAACGATTAGGATTCGATGAATAGACGTTCGCGGAATTAAGCTTTCAACGAAGTGATATATACCCCATTGACCACTTTGGGCATAAAAAAAGAATTAATACAAAGGGACACCCTGTCTCTTTGAAAAACTAAAAAGGGAGGAACAGCCATGAGAGCCTGAAGCTCAAATACTCTCAACTGAAGTGAGGGCTAAAAGATGAACAGTCTTCCAAGTACAATGCTGTAAGGAAGCTTAAGCAGTAGGCTCAAAAGCAGAATAAGTCAAGTTTTCCAAGCACAAAATTGAGGTCCTATGAAAGAAGAATAGGCTCCTGGGAGGCCTGATATGAAGAACTCCTTTAAGAAATTGGTCGGCCTCAAATCTACAGGCCAGAGGAGGAGCTAAGGGCAGGCAAGCAGAAATTGCTGACAGGTGAGCTTTGACTCTAGAACATGGCAACCCAGCATGGACTGGATCACACAAATAAGACCGAACCATAGGAACTTGCACAGATAAGGGGTCCTGGTTTCAGGAAAGGCACTAGACAGTAAATCTCTTCCATTTGAACAAATATGGTTTCCTGGTAGTGGGTTTCCTAGCCTCCTGCAGGACCCAAAGCACATCATCAGAAAAGGGATGCCTAAAAGTGATCAAAACGCTATCATCCACAAAATAATCTGAACAGTGGACAAGTGAGGATGGATAACAGACCCCTTGTCTTGTACCTGGTAAGGTAACTTGTGGTGACTGTTCCTGTCCAAGTGAGAAAGAAGGGGGAACCAATGCTGTCTGGGCCAAAAGGGAGTCAGTAGAAAGATTTTGGAGGAGTCTTGCCTGATGTTGTGCAAGACTCTTGAAAGCAGAGGAAGGGGAAGAAAGGTATACAGAAATGCCCCCTTCCAAAGAAAAGACAGGGCATCCATTTTCCAAGCCAGAGGACATGGGACTAAGGTTTCTGTTCAGAGGGAAGGCAAAAAGATCTACCTGAAGTATACCCCACCAATGGGCAATATCCAGAAACACATCTCTGTGAAGCATCCATTTGTGAGCCTGTGTGCTGGACCTGCTCAGAGTCTGCCACTAGATGGTACTCCGAGGGAATGTAAACTGCTTGAACAGTCACTTGATACAGGACAGCTATATCCCAGACCTGAAGAGCTAGTCTGCAAAGAAGATATTACCTTTTCTAATGACTGAAGTCTGACTGGAAGACTTTTTGAGGGGTTTAGCTGACATTTCAGGAACACAAACTTCTGTGATGAAGTCAAAAAAGATTTTTGAATGTTCTCTTGGAATTCCAGCTTGTGTAAGAGATCTCTCAACCAAGTGAGAAATTCCTAACACTTGAAAGAGTCTGCAAAGATAAGTGAGTAATCTAAATACAGAAAAATATGGATACCCTGTAGCCTGCAATGAGCTATAACTGCAGCTAAACACTATGTAAACACTCATGGTGCAGCGGATAATCCAATGGGTAAGGCAGATAACATAAGGTGATCCAGACACACAAAACCTTAAGAAAAGTTTGAAGTCTGGATAGATAGTAATATAATAAGCATCTATTTTTAATCTACTGTGACCAGGAAACTTGAATGAGGAAGAATATGTAACAGGTTGTAAAGTGGCATTGTTTTGAATATGGGTGCCTTCACACACAGGTTTAAGAAATAAAAAAACAATAACTGTTTTTCAAGCACTTTCTCTCTTTGGCACTAAAATATCCTTGAATAAAAACCTTTCCCCATCTGAAAAGGAGGAACTGCTTATATCACTCCCTGGGACAGCATGTGATGGACAGATAGAAATAAGTCTGTTCTGGGAGTTGAGGAATTTTCCCTTAAAAGGAGGAATTTCCTCCCATCTATAACCTTAATGAGCGATTTTCAGAACCCATCTACCTGAAACTACCTATTGCCAAAGAGAAAAGTGGAGATTAAGATTTTCTGGAAGGGAAATGAGGCTGCCAGGGTTGTGGAGGTGGGATGGCAACATCCATTAAATAGTTATTCTGACTTGCTGGACTGTCCTTAGTTTTCACAGGTTCCAGAATTATTTTTGGAACCTCCTTGCCATTTCTTCTTAAACATCTGTTTAGTTGCATTTTGTTAAAACTGTTCATTTTGTTTTTTTGCCAGGCTTGGATGAGGGGTTACATAATCCCTTTGAAAATTTGGAAAATGAGAGCTGAAAAATGTTAGTAGTTCCTTAAATCAGCTCATCCCTTCATCACTTTTTGATCACCACTGCAGAAGAGGGACCAAAAACGAAATCTCTATCTAAAGGAGAATTTAAAATATCATGTTTTTCTGAAAATGCCACTAAGCAAACCTCCTCAAAACAATACCAGTGACCATAGCCCTAGAGGTATCAAGTGAGTCACACATGCACTGCAAATGAGTAAGTGACTTGTATAATCAAAGAAACTAAACCAGATTTTTCCTCACAAGAAGGAAATGCACTCAAAACATTCCTACTTTCATAATTAGTCAAAACAAACTAACATATGATCCTGACAACTGAAAACTGACAAATGAAAATTCTGAAAACCAAAGTTGCAGAAGCATACATTTTTTTCCCATATTCATAAATCATCTTCCCATCCTTATCAGAAAGAGTAGGTTTAGAATTAACTAAATGCTTAACAGCAATACAATTAACTAAAGCTATAGCTAGGTCCAATTTGGGAACAGTGTTAAAAGATGAGGAATTTTATACATCCTATCTGCATTTTTAGGGGGAGGTGGCTGGCTGATGAAAACTGCAGGCAGTAACACACATCCCTCTAAAGCTGACAGAACTGGACGAATAGGTGAAGGTTCTTGACATTCCTCCTGTAACAGCTTATAGTATTTTCTGAGGGACTTTAAAACCTCAGTGTTCTTCCACTGAAAATACTACCACATTCTGGAAACAGTCTAAAAGAAAGAGAACTCCCCCACAGGAAGAATTAGAAACTGAGCTTTCCTCTTCAGTATGAATCAGAAATCTGAGGAGTAAGCCCTTTATATGTCCCTTCATCTTCCTATCTAGATTCAAAATCTTGAATCTCCAAGAAAAGAGGTACCCCACTTTCTGTAACCTTCTATAAGAAGGATCAATAGCCTGAATTAAACTCTGAGCAGGACCCAATAAACTACTCCTAAGGAAATGTGAGGAGTAGATACATGTTTAGTTTTCTGTTTGTTTTATTAATGACAGACCCAAAAATAAAAGCTGCCAGCATCCACTGGGTAAAACCACGGTGGTGTGAGATAAATAAATGCACAAAAAGAGTATATATACACCACCAGAGGTAAAACACAGCTGTAAGTCAATGAGAACGAAATCACAGCCAGTCAATCAACGAAGTAAAAATCCACTATTTATTCCAACATAAATCCAGGTAAGCGCTTTCTCATAGGAGCTTCATCAGACCTTTAATAAATAGTATACCTAACCCAGCTTTTATCTAAAACCAACCCATCTAATAAATCAATTACACAATCAGCCCTTAAAGCTATAATATAAAAATAATAAAGTAAAAACAGAATAAGACTATTACAAAGGACATTCTTAAAACACAATATCACTTTTTTAAAAATCATTGTCATTAGACCGTAATACATTCACAGGATGCATTCAAGAGGACAAAGACTGTCAAAAATAAACCTTATTTACACAGTCTCCTTTTCTTCAAAATTGGCTTAATGGAGGCCCTTTCATTAAGGCCATGACCCCGATCTGCTCTTAAAAGCACAATCCAGCGTGTTTCCTTGTACTCAGTATGTGTGATAATATCACCTTCCCTGATACTGGGTGTAACAGCTTCAATCACCTGAAATATGAATGTATGAGAACACCCGAACTCAGTGACATGCTTGGCAAGTGCATTATGTGGGGACCCCTTCCTAATGCGATAGAGATGTTCCCTCATCCTATCACGCAGGGGTCTGTTGGTTTTCCCCAACATAAAATGCACCACATGCCACGCACCGGGGCCAGGTAAACAACATGTGGGGTCATACAATTACTAACCCCTTTAAAATAACATTCTTGTTGTAGATCAGAATGGTGAAAAACACCAGATGAATCAAATATAACCACAGAAATTACAAGAGCCACATGGTACAGTATGGACACAGTGAAATCTATCAAAATGATGTGACCTGGAACATAATAACCTCTTGAGGTTCTTATGATTCCTGTACCGGAAACTAGGATAACTACCTACAATGTTACCAATATCATGGTCTACTAAAAGAATAGGCCAATGCTGATAAAACAGATCAGTGACCTGCTTATAATCATTAGTATAAAAAAGGGGAATTTTAGTCTTACTGCTTCTAATAGGTGCAGAGGAATTATTCAACTCTGTGGATGGGCCAAAATAAGGAAGCGCCCTAGTAGACCATAAATCAATAAGATCAGACCACTGTCTGTTCAATTCATCTCGGGTATAACCCCTATCCAAAAATTTCTTCTCCAGGCTAGTCATCTCCTTCTAAAATCCTACTGAAGACGGATTTAATCTCGATGCTCTCATACCCTGTCCCCTAATAAGATTCTTAAAAATAAAACCTGGATGCATGCTTGACCTGAACAGGAACGCATTCCTATGACATGTTTTCCTATAAATCCCTGTGTTAATCATGTTGTCATTCAGCTTTTCAACATTAACATCCAAATAATTAATAACAAAAGCACTAGAGGAGGAAGGCAAACAAGTCCTTGCTGGTAAAAAGATTCTTTTATTACCACAAACGGCTGGAACAAAACGGATTCAATACACTCCAAGGCACAAACGCTACGTCTCCACACCTGCGTTTTCGTTTCAAACACTTCTTCAGATGCACTACAATACAATACTTTTTGACCTGCCTTATATATACATCCAATTAATATCAATTAACCAATTTATAATTGATTATCTAATAAACAGATACTAATCCTATTTAAAACAGAACTAAAAAAACTTTTATTTAAAAACTCATGATTAAAAAGCTATAGCAACACTTCTCTTTACTAACAACAAGGCATACCAACTTCATTTACAAAAAACCTTGTAAAACATTCATCCATATAAAAATCATACTCTACATACTATGAAAGTTAAAAAATCTGCCTATAAGAGTTACATTTTATTGGTGCACAAACTCCCTCTAGTGTACAAATAGAAATAGTTTTTTAATCATGAGTTTTTAAATAAAAGTTTTCAGTTCTGTTTTAAATAGGATTAGTAACTGTTTATTAGATAATTAATTATAAATTGGTTAATTGATATTAATTGGATGTGTATATAAGGCAGGTCAAAATGTATTGTTTTGTTGTGCATCTGAAGAAGTGTATGAAACGAAAACGCAGGTGTGGAGACATAGCGTTTGTGCTTTGGAGTGTATTGAATCCGTTTTGTTCCAGCCGTTGGTGGTAATAAAAGAATCTTTTTACCAGCAAGGACTTGTTTGCCTTCCTCCTCTAGTGCTTTTGTTACTAGTACGTGTTTGTTTGGTGCTAGCCTCCTTTGTGTGTTGATCCAAATAATTAATGCTTTCATAAGACAGACTATAAGTGAACTTAAGACAATCAGTCAGATTGTTCATGATCCCAAAGAACCCAGCAAATTGCTCAGGTGTCCCTCGCTACAGCACAAACAAATCATCCACAAAACGTTGATAAAAAACGACGTGATTTCCAAATTCCATAAGTGGAAACGAAAACTCAGATTCCCATTGGGCAAGGAACATACTGGCATAGCTATTGGCACACGAAGTGCCCATAGCCATGCCATGTTGCTGCAGAAACAGATCTTCCCCAAAAATAAAGACATTATAGTTCAAAACTGTCTCTAAAAAGAAACAAATCAAATCAATCTGCTTGGGTGAATACCCACTATGTGTTGAAAGATATTTCTGCACACAGTGTATCCCCAGTTCATTAGGTATCATTGTGAACAATGACTGAACACCAAGCGTGACAAATGCCAAGTCTTTGATGTAGTCTAGTCCACTAACACAGTCACGTAAGTCTAACAGAAACTGTTTAGAATCCTTCAGCACAGTTGGATTTAAACTGATAACCGGTCGTAGAAATTTCTCTACATACAACGACAAGGGTTCAGTAACCCACCCCCCTCCAGCAACAATAGGGCTCATGGGTGGGTTCCTGGGTTGTTTATGAACCTTCGGCAACCCCTGTATGACCGGAATCAGGGGGTTGGTAACATCCATAAATGAGAACAGCTCATCAGTAAGGAGACCAGCTGCATGGAGATCTCTGATGTCATAATCCACAGAAGAAATAATCCTGTGCACATCTGAAACAGTAATCCTATTATAAAAACGTGTATCATCGAGCATGTGATACATAGCTTGATAATAAAAAATACTACCCATTATAACAATCAATCCCCCCTTATCAGCAGGTCTAATAATAAGAGAGCTATTATTCTGAAGTTGATTCAAACCATGTAACTAAGATTATGTTTGAAGGCCCTCTTATAACGTTGCTTATTATCATAGAATTGTAATATATCCTCTTCAGTTAATTTAAAATACGCTTCTACAAGGGGATGATTAATTGGTACAAAAGTACTCAACTTCCTGAGGTGGACCTGTGGACTACCTCCATCATTCTCACCAGCGGTGGGTCCACCATAAATTAACCACAGCATCACATCTCTACAGAAAGTCTTTAAATCTAAAATAGTATCAGCGATGTTGCTGCTGCAACTTGGTATAAAACTGAGCCCTTTTGTCAAAACATTAGTTTCATAGGGGGTCAGACAATGGCTGGAAATGTTAAAAATCAATGACTCTTGTTCTTCCCCCACATCTTCTTCAAAGTCTGGTTGGGAAAATGATCCCCTGATAATTTCCTCTTGTGTCGACCCCTGCTGGCTGACCTCCCTCGCCCCCTGCTCTGTCCAACCGGGCAGGCAATGGAAAAGGAAGCTCACTACCAGCCCCTGTCAGGGCAACATTAACCATACTGTCCTGAATAACAGATTTATTCTTATCCTTGGGCCTAACAGAACAATCAATGCTCTTCTTAGTCATTGAAGCAGAATCATGTAAAACTACTTCAAAACTATGTCCAACCTTAACATTGGTGGACGTGATACTACTACTACATCTACTAGCTGTTACACCAACTGTACAAGGGGTACCAGGAACGGCAAAAGACTCAACATCAATTAAATTAGTACTGCCCTTCCTCCTTACAGGGGCAACAGTATCCTTACCCGAGTTAGCGGAAGGCAATGGTACCCTATCCTGTCGAGAAACAGCATTAATATCAGTTGAAACATTAACAGTATTAGTCTCATTTGTTAACATAGCTCCATTAACATCAGAACAAAAAGCAGCATTACTATGAGAATAACCAACAGATGTATAATTTGTGCATGGCCACATAAAGACGCGGCCTGCCCGAAAGTCAGATAAGTCTCTAACAAGTTTGGTTCTCTTCTGCTCTATTAATGTACGCTCAAAAACAGCAACGCTGTCTAGAAGTCTTTCAAACAATGGAGTCAAAATATTGTGCTGAAATTTCTGAAACAGTTCATCCTGCTTAAGGCGTAATGACTGCTTTAGTCTAGCCTCCTCTGGCTCAAAAAAATCGATAAGTAGTCGCATATAGCTGGCACTCACCTCTAAATTCAATCTTTGCCAGCGGGCTAACAATTCCGGATATTGAGAACCCTGGCTGGGCATATTGAGGACATGAAGCCCTCTAGGTACAATATTTTTATTCAAACATGTCTCAAAGTGTAAGCGTTGTAACTGCAAATGCTTAAGATGAAGAAAATCACGTTCAACATCCTCCATACTGGATTGTAGTAATTCCAAGTCTTCCGTTTGTTTAGTGACGTCATCAGCGGTTCCACCCATATCAGTCATCCACAAGCAGTTCCCATCTCTCTCCAAATACTGTGTAAACCTTGCCACAAGGGGATGAGCCACAGAGCTATGTCCAATTGAAGACGATATAGCACCAGCGGTCCCAGACGGTTTACTATCAACAGCATTATTCACATCAAGCGGTGGTACGTAATCCAATTCAATATCTAGTTGTTTTTCAGTCACCATGTCCCCAAGGATAGCCAGCAATATCACTAATAAAATCACAAACCCAAAAATAAAAACTGCCAGCATCCACTGGGTAAAACCACGGTGGTGTGAGATAAATAAATGCACAAAAAGAGTATATATACACCACCAGAGGTAAAACACAGCTGTAAATCAATGAGAATGAAAACACAGACAGTCAATCAAAGAAGTAAAAATCCACTATTTATTCCAACATAAATCCAGGTAAGCGCTTTTGCATTGGAGCTTCATCAGACCTTTAATAAACAGTATACCTAACCCAGCTTTTATCTAAAACCAGCCCATCTAATAAATCAATTAAACAATCATCCCCTAAAGCTATAATATAAAAATAATAAAGTAAAAACAGAATAAGAATATTACAAAGGACATTCTTAAAACAAAATTATCACATTTTTAAAAATCATTGTCATTAGACCGTAATACATTCACAGGATGCATTCAAGAGGACAGAGACTGCCAAAAATAAACCTTATTTACGCAGTCTCCTTTTCTTCAAAATTGGCTTAATGGAGGCCCTTTCATTAAGGTCATTACCCCGATCTGCTCTTAAAAGCACAATTCAGCGATGATACACGTTTTTATAATAGGATTACTGTTTCAGATGTGCACAGGATTATTTCTTCTGTGGATTATGACATCAGAGATCTCCATGCAGCTGGTCTCCTTACTGATGAGCTGTTCTCATTTATGGATGTTACCACCCCCTGATTCCAGTCATACAGGGGTTGCCGAAGGTTCATAAACAACCTAGGAACCCACCCATGAGGCCTACTGTTGCTGGAGGGGGGTGAGTTACTGAACCCTTGTCGTTGTATGTAGAGAAATTTATACGACCGGTTATCAGTTTAAATCCAACTGTGCTGAAGGATTCTAAACAGTTTCTGTTAGACTTATATGACTGTGTTAGTGGAGTAGACGACATCAAAGACTTGGCATTTGTCACGCTTGATGTTCAGTCATTGTTCACAATGATACCTAATGAACTGGGGATACACTGTGTGCAGAAATATCTTTCAACACATAGTGGGTATTCACCCAAGCAGATTGATTTGATTTGTTTCTTTTTAGAGACAGTTTTGAACAATAATGTCTTTATTTTTGGGGAAGATATGTTTCTGCAGCAACATGGCGTGGCTATGGGCACTTCGTGTGCCAATAGCTACGCCAATATGTTCCTTGCCCAATGGGAATCTGAGTTTTTGTTTCCACTTACGGAATTTGTAAATCATGTTGTTTTTTATCGACGTTTTGTGGATGATTTGTTTGTGCTGTGGCGAGGGACATCTGAGCAATTTACTGGGTTCTTTGGGATCATGAACAATCTGACTGTCTTAAGTTCACTTATAGTCTGTCTTATGAAAGCATTAATTATTTGGATGTTAATGTTGAAAAGCTGAATGACAACATGATTAACACAGGGATTTATAGGAAAACATGTCATAGGAATGCGTTCCTGTTCAGGTCAAGCATGCATCCAGGTTTAATTTTTAAGAATCTTATTAGGGGACAGGGTATGAGAGCATCGAGATTAAATCCCTCTTCAGTAGGATTTCAGAAGGAGATGACTAGCCTGGAGAAGAAATTTTTGGATAGGGGTTATACCCGAGATGAACTGAACAGACAGTGGTCTGATCTTATTGATTTAAGGTCTACTAGGGCACGTCCTTATTTTGGCCCATCCACAGAGTTGAATAATTCCTCTGCACCTATTAGAAGCAGTAAGACTAAAATTCCCCTTTTTTATACTAATGATTATAAGCAGGTCACTGATCTGTTTTATCAGCATTGGCCTATTCTTTTAGTAGACCATGATATTGGTAACATTGTAGGTAGTCATCCTAGTTTCCGGTACAGGAATCATAAGAACCTCAAGAGGTTATGTTCCGGGGCACATAATTTTGATAGATTTCACTGTAGCCATACTGTACCATGTGGCTCTTGTAATTTCTGTGGTTATATTGATTCATCTGGTGTTTTTCACCATCCTGATCTACAACACGAATTTTATTTTAAAGGGGTTAGAAATTGTATGACCCCACATGTTGTTTACCTGGCCTGGTGCGTAGCATGCAGTGCATTTTATGTTGGGAAAAACAACAGACCCCTGCGTGATAGGATGAGAGAACATCTCTATCACATTAGGAAGGGGTCCCCACATAATGCACTTGTCAAGCATGTAACTGAGTTCGGGTGTTCTCATACATTCATATTTCAGGTGATTGAAGCTGTTACACCCAGTATCAGGGAAGGTGATATTATCACACATACTGAGTACAAGGAAACACGCTGGATTGTGCTTTTAAGAGCAGATCGGTGTAATGGCCTTAATGAAAGGGCCTCCATTAAGCCAATTTTGAAGAAAAGGAGACTGCGTAAATAAGGTTTATTTTTGGCAGTCTTTGTCCTCTTGAATGCATCCTGTGAATGTATTACGGTCTAATGACAATGATTTTTAAAAAAGTGATATTGTGTTTTAAGAATGTCCTTTGTAATATTCTTATTCTGTTTTTACTTTATTATTTTTATATTATAGCTTTAAGGGCTGATTGTGTAATTGATTTATTAGATGGGTTGGTTTTAGATAAAAGCTGGGTTAGATATACTATTTATTAAAGGTCTGATGAAGCTCCTATGAGAAAGCACTTACCTGGATTTATGTTGGAATAAATAGTGGATTTTTACTTCGTTGATTGACTGGCTGGGTTTTCGTTCTCATTGACTTACAGCTGTGTTTTACCTCTGGTGGTGTATATATACTCTTTTTATTAATGACAGAAGCAACTTCCCAAGAGATGGGCACATTTTGACAAAACAGGGAAGCCTTCCCTGTTTAAGTACTGACAAGAGTGGGACTCCCTGGTGTCCCTTGCCCACTGAGGGACTCAACTGCAGAGGACGTGGCTAACCTCCAGTCCATAATGGCAGTAGGTGCTACACCAGAGGGATCTGCGGTAAAAGATGAATGGTCTGAGATGCAACAAATGGCCACAGCAGTCACCCACCTGTTGCTGAGGTGGCAGAGGCTATTTGCTTAACTTTTTCTTTTTTGTGGCTGGAAGGACCAACCATGGGACTGGTAGTTTATTCCATGGTCGAGCTGAAAATGGGAAAAACAAGCAGCGAAAGCCAGTAAAACTTAAAAATACTTTAAATGTCACTTTTTTCACCTAAAAATACAGTTAAAATCACTTGCCAGTCCCAAAAAGAAAAAAATAAATACAATTTCTCCACAGAAAAAAAAGGATTTTCAATTACTTTTAAACAACTTTTAAATGGACAGGAAAAAAGACTGTTCTCGGTTAAATGTACAATACAGTCTAGTGACAGTTCCTTAAAACAAACTACTAGCTTTAAAATAACTTGCCTGAACAGGAAAGTATTAATAAAGAAATACATTTTTTTCAAAAAGGAATGTTTTTCCCTAATCAGAACTTATATGCCCAGCAAAGGAAAAACACAAGCTGACTGTTCAAAAAGCCATACAGAAGCACACTTTTCAATGGCAGGAAAGTTCTAAAGGGCTTGGTGCCCAAACCTATCTTTATAGTCAGCTCAGCTCAAGCTGACTGACTGTCTGTGCATGTGGAAGGGGTCCTGAAGCTTTGGAAACTGGACTGCTGTTAGATCCTATGCAGGATATAATCCAAATAGCTAAGGCTACTGCAGCTGTGATCAACATAAAGTGTACAATGATCTCCTTGCAGTGACAAGTCATGCCTTCAGAATTACAGACTACAGAATGTATCCGCCTAACTTTGGTGGATATGCAATAGCCACAGTTTAATTTAATTTAATGATGGCTGTCAGTTTTTATGATCCCACGGTTTACTTAATAATCATAATGTTAAGTCCTTTTTGCCAAGATCCATGAGGCTACTAAAAGTGAGGCCATTATTACTTTAACAGGCATGTTTTTTTTTTTCAAGATCATCTTGAAAAAAGTCAGCATCTTTTACTGAAGTACTTCTGTCACCCAATTTGTAATCACCGACATATCTGATAAAACACAGTCCATTTCTCACTTTCATGTTTGAGAAGAACAGTCCAAAAAGAAGTGGCCCCAGAAGAGAGTCTGGTTTGACGTTACTGGAAAACCCTTTCCTTCATTCTTTGTGTCCTGTTGCTTAAGCAGAGTTTAACCCTTTGAATTATGTATGAACTACACCTATTGTGCTAACTGAGTGGCTTTGGCACTTGACCACACATTGCTCCCAGGTTGACTCTGAAAAGGGGACACTTGTGTCCAGTGGACTTACCTAGTCAAATGTATAAAATAAAATAAAAAAAATAAAATTAATTAACATTTAATACTTTTAAACTGCTAATTATTCTGTGATGTGTGACGGCGCTGAAAGCTTCGGCAAGGACCAGATAAGCAGTATTCATTGGCAGCCATCCATTAAGTGGTGCAGCTGTCTCTTCAAAGATTGCCAGAAGGCTCAAAAGGCAAGCTCTCCCCTTAACAAAACTATATTATTCTCTGGCTTACAGAATTACGTCTCTGTGCTGTTTTGGATAAGGTTCATTATGACTTTTTCCATTACTTAAAATACTGGTCAGGTTAATGTGATTAAACCCCTAGGTCTGATATAACTTGCTCTGTTTTTGAACTGATATCACACTGCAGCCTTTTGCTACAGATCAGGGACATGCCATATGCTAACATTTTATTTAAGAGGAGTGATAGGGATTTGTTTTTAAACACCTCTATTAAATTCTCACACTTTATACTATGAAATAGGTACACATACATTAACAGAAATGAAAAAAAATGCTGATACTTGTCATTATTTCGTGCTTTACTCCTATACATTTCTTTTTAACAATCATTCCAGCATTACATAAATTTCTTAATGCTTGCCCTCCCTTAAACCTCAATCATTCTTCTGAATAATATTCTACTTGCATTGTTCCCACAGATTCCATTCATTTCTGAGTAGTTTGCCTGTTCCCTTTTGTAAAGATCCCACCTCCAATTAATTTAGCTCCTTTACAATACTCAGTACTTCAATTACAGTTAAATTTAGATTTTGATTTCCACTTTCTAGTAATTACTTTTTTGACAGCCAATGGCAATAAAATTAACAAGGCCATATGTATGAGCAATTCAGATCTTACATCTCAGCTTAAAATAATAATTCTCTTAGTTACAACCATGTGATCCCCCATCATTTCCAGCAAAGTATTCTGTGGGGAATTTTAAAACTGCAAATTCTTTACTGACCAAAGCACAGTTGGGTAAGAACTTACCATAACAGCATTTGTCCTACTGATTGCTGTTGCAATACTCATAACGAATGGGTTATCATTACTGATGCCAGGTTGAGGTATCAAAAGTACTAACTTCCCAGGATCCTACTGCTGATGTGTGGCCTAAACTCTTAACTGTAGGGGTATACAGGTGGACATATGAGTGCAATTCCTCAAACTATCTCCAGATCAGTAGCCTAAAGACCACTGACAGACTGAGACTGACCAGCCAGGAGGGGTGAAGCATGAAGTGATATGGTGGAACATTTTGTTCTTAGATGTTGTCCACAGTATAGGGACAGAGGGAGGAGACAGAGTGGCTGCGAGCTTATGGAAAAAGAATGTACAGGGGCAGGAGGGTGGGTAGGAATACTGCAACAGTGATCAGTACAACATCTATTGCTATGGTAAGTTTAGACAGCTGTACTATGTCTTGACTGAAATCACTGTTGCAGTATTCATAATGAATGTGTGACTCCCAGAGCTGAAGGGGATGTAAGGGTGGCTGGTTACTGAGTTGTGAACTGTCCAAGAAGCCTGATAAGGCTGATCGAGTGAAGGCAGCCCTAGACCTTGAGAATGTATCAGTCCTGTAGTGTTTAGTAAATATATGTACAACAGACCAAGTGGCAGTTTCTAGTATGGTCCTGGCATCCACCCCTTAGTAGAAATCCCCAGATGATGCTACTGCCTTGGTAGAATGAGCTTGAGAGTATGATTGCAAGGACTTACCAAGTAGAGAATAACAAGAGGAGATGGCCTTAGAGATCCAGTTAGCAGTAGTTTGTTTAGACACTGGCTGACTCAATTTTGAGTGCATAAAGGAGACAAATAGTTGGTTAGATCTTCTAATGGATTTGAGTTAGTCCAGACAGAATCTTAACTGTCTGTAAACGTTTAGAGAGTAGCAATCTTTCCCCCTGTTCTGTGGGATGGGAAAGAAGATAGGAAGATTTATAACCTGGTTTCTTTCATTCACTACTTTAGGCATGAATGAAGGGTTAGTTCTCAAAGTTACCCTTGTGAAAATTGAGAAAGGCAGGATGGACATTAGAGACTGAAGCCGCGACACTCTCCAAGCTGAGAGAGAGAGACAGAAGTAGAATAGTTTTCCAGGTGCAGAATTTGAGGTTTGTTGAGGCTGCTGGTTCAAAGAGAGGCAAAGTAAGTCTCTAGCACAGTGTTGAGACCCCAAAGAGGAATTATGGGCTCATTTGGTGGTCTAAAATGCAGCACCTCTTTAAGAAATAGGTTGACCTCTGGCCTACACATAAGAGAAGGACTGAGGGAGTTACACACAGAGATGGCTGACAGGTGTGCTTTAATGAAAGTGTAAGCCAGACCTGTCTGCATGAGCTCACAAAGATATTTTAGTATGAAAGGTACCTGTGATCTGTTGGGGTCCTGTCTATTCCTGTGGCACCAGAAGGAAAAATCTCTTTCAATTAGCTATGTATGATTTTTGAGTGGTGGGTCTCCCGGCTTCTTGGTGAACCTTAATTACATCCTCTGAAAGGTGGTGTCTGTAAGGAATTAAAATGGGGTGCAGTAATGACCCCCTTTCTGCTGTGTGATGAGATCCACTTGTAGTGGCAGTCTGTGGTAGCTGTAAAAGAGAAGAGGAAACCAATGTTGTATTGGCTGGAAGGGGATTACTAGCAAGAGATTTGGCTTTTATTTTGAACCTTTACAAGAACTGTTGGAATGATAGGTAGAGGAAGACAGGTGTAGCATAATCTCCCCGTTCATTGAAAGCTGAAAGCATCTGTCCTCCAGGCTGAGGGGCAAGAGCTTCGGATGTAAAAGAGGGGGAGCTGTTGATGGTGTCTGAAGCAAAGAGGTCTAGCTGAGGTGTCCCCTACAGTGCAGGATGTCCACGAAAACCTGTCTGTTGAGGCCATTCCTGACAATCCTCCAAGGTCTTGCTTAGTGTGTTTGCCAACACACTGCCCTGTGATAGAATATACCTGGCCATTAAAGACATGTTTTCCTGGTTGACAATCTCTTAGGTGGTCTGTGCTACTCTGCACAGTTAGTAAGACCTGGTTCCTCCTTGTTTAAGTACCACATAACTGTGGTGTCATCTGTGAACACTCTTAGGGGACCTAGCCTCTAGACATGGAATAAAACGTTAACAGCTTGAACTTCTTGTTGATGTGCTCCTGTAGTAATTCTGGTTGACATTTACCCTGAACCCAGTGTGTCCCTGACCAGCCTCCCCATGCCTTGTCCAAGGCATCTGTGTGCATTTCTTGAAATGGGAGTGCTGGGATGATAGGAAATCCTGGGTTGAGCATTACCTGGTCCTTCCACTACTAGAACTCTCTCCTGAGACAAGGTAATAGTGAGATTACTGTGCCTAAAGGGTGAAAGTACTGGGACCAAACTATCTTCAGGTACCACTGGATTTTCCTCATATGCAGTCTGGCTACAGGGAGCACTGGAACAATTGCTGAAAGCATCTGTTCTCCAGGCTGCAATGAATCCTAAGGCCCAAGTACTTTTGTTGCAGAGCACCGGCTGCAAGAGAAATCTACAATGCTCTGCACTTTTCCTGAGGCAGACAGGCCTACATCTTTACAGTATCCAGTCTGCAGCCCAGAAAAACTTAATTCTCAGCTGGCTGCAGAGAGGACATCTTGTAGATAATGGTGAATGCCAACTGTGAATGAAGGTTGAGGGTTAGATGGAAGTGCTGCAGGAATATCTGATGACAGAAACCTTGGATTAACAAGTCATCTAAGTAGGGAAAAATATGGATTTCCTGTGTTCAACAGAAAGAGATTACTGGTGCCAGATACTTTGTGAAAACTCTTGGGGTTGTGGAAAGCCCAAATGACAAAGCAGTATACTGAAATTGAGATGACCCCGCACAAAACTAGAGGAATCTCCTGTAACTGGGTGAACTGGAATATGGAGGTAGGCATCTTTTAGATCTTGAGATACTAGAAAAGCCTCAGTCAGAATGAAAACAAGCAGAGTATGTAGGGAAAGCGTTTTGAAAGTTGTCACTTTCAGAAAAGTGTTTAGCAGTGACAGAGAGAGAGGAAGAGAGATCTATAATGGGTCTCCACTGCCCTTCTTTCCTTAGTACTAGGCTGTACTAAGCCTTTGCAAAGGGGTCTGGCACAGGATTTTTAACCAATTTAGAATCATTAGGGACTTTACAAAATCTGTCTGTCCTTTTGGGGGCAAGAGACTGAGTCATGGATAACAGACATGGTTTGAAAGGTATGCAAGAAGGCCTCAAGAACAGGGGGCTCTAGGACATCCAAGATGGCTGCACACTGATCAACAGCATAACTTCAGCTCTCCACAGTGTGAAAACAGACTTTCTTTAGGTAAAAATTAGCTAATGGCTAGTAAATATACTGCCTGGATGCCAGCAAAGAAGAAATTTGGAAAACCTGAAAAATTCAACCAGAAAAAGTTAAAAGAAAACGGTGTCTAGAAGTCTGTGGCTGTTCAGCAAAAAGCAGTTCAAGATTCAGGTTTGGTTTGTTGCATTTAACATTTTTATTTCAAATGAAGACAAGACACTTCTTCCTCTCTTTCAGTGGTATTTATTACACATGTGTGGGAGCCTCATGGAAAGTACCAGGGAGACTCCCCGAACAAAGGAATGCATAAGCTTACATATACTGGTGATACTGCTGACAGTACAAAAATATAAACTAGACCAATTAAATGAATAAACAAGACAATTAACCAATCAATGGTTTACCCGTAAGCTTAAAGCAGTTCACATTACTACATCTCTAGGCAGAGAAAGAAAATTGGATACACTTCCATATAAGGCACATTTCCTGCTTTCAAGCAGGCTCCTGTTTTTCAGTGATTTCCACTATACACAGTTTACTCAGAGTTCACAGTACAAAGTTCATCTCAATGCATACAAATTGTCACATACCCAATTTCCTTAAACACATACTTTGGTCATTCATATTCTACAAACCCCCATTTGATGCGGTGTAAGCATCACCATTTAGTCAATCATACATTTGTCCTAAATTCAACATAACCATGTGGCTGGTTCCTTCAACATTGTCACACATTTTTATTTCATCATCCATATTCATAACTGCAGGCATATAAAACTTTGGCACCTTTTTAGTAGTCTTAAAAGACATTAATTTAAAAATCAATGCTTTAAGAACACAACAAGAAAAGCAATAAGGGCTAATACTGCGATTAATACAATTAACTTCAATAGTCCCCCCAACCTGAGAACAGGTTGGTTAACCATGCCCACATGGAGTTATCGGCCTCCTTGGCCTTAGAGAGTTCACAGACTCTCTGAATGAGTTCAAGATGGCTTTCAATTTCATGCTGATTGTCAGGAATAAATGTACAACACTCCTCCTGGATTAAAGCACAAGTTCCGTCTTTTGCCACTAGGGTGAAATCGAGAGCCATACGGTTTTGAAAGGCTACGGCTCTCATGGCAGTCAGTTCATCAATCACTAGTTCTAAAGCAGAAAATGTGGCATTGCTTAATACTTCAAGCAATTTAGACAGTTTTCTCAATTCCCAAATTGATTTTACTGCTCCGTATGCTGGAATTATACCAGCCCATGATATGATGTCATCACCCAAGTCCATATGAGATAGCTCATGCTGGCACCAAAGGGCTAAGTCATGATGATAAATCCATGAAGCGTCAATTTGGCCTACCGGATTGGCAGGCTTTTTGACTTCTCGAACATTCCGAATTTTTCCTTGAGGTAAAGCAGATGTATGTTGAATGGCTGGGACTAAACCTAAGAAACAGCTACCAGACTAGTTTCCTGGTAGCCATTTATAGGCTCTTCTACCACACACAAAGTAACAATCTTCCACCTTAGTGGTGATATTACTATTTATATAACCTTGTTCAGAATGAAACACCTTCTTATTGATCAATCCTAGCTGTTGATATAGAACGGAATTATTTCTTACCTCTTCGTATGCTTTATGCACCAGTTCGCAAAATGAATCATAGGTAGTGTTACAGTAGGAGAAGTTATTGTTACACCTGTAGGGAACTAACATTACAAAAACTCCATCCTACCTTAACTTTATCAAATTTCTGAAAACACACAGTTCCATTTTGACGGTTAAAGAGATGTAATGCTACCCTGTCTTTTGAAGTGACATTTGAAGTGTCATAGATCAGATTCATCCAGGTTTCATTAGCCCCTAAAGGGACTGTACTTAGCATCAATCCTCCATGAACAGTAGGTAAAGCAGTACAGATCCAACAGTCAGAGACATTGAGGGATGATGCATAGGCAAATTTAATAGCTTGGTAGGTGTTGAAATGTGGATGCCAAATAGCTCACTTGGTGTGATACGTCTTGGAGCAGGAAATAAAAATGGCCACATTAAAAATAACAGTACAACAAGAATGATCATCAAAATGGCTGTCCAATATTTTTGTGGAAATGGTTGTTGAGTCTGTGGAGTGTCAGTAGTTTGGAGTTTTCCAAAAGGTAAATGTTAGGCATCGTCAGGTACTGGAACAGTTCTACTTTGAGTACGAGTAGCAATGGGAGGAGAATCTGGAGGTGAAAAAGGTAAAGGTTGTTGATCTTCAGACGGCACTACTTTTTTGACGTGAAATATGGATCCAAGTTGGAGATCCTTGCAGTCGCACAGCAGATGACGTTGTCAGAAGAACCAGGAAGGGCCCTTTCCAGCGCGGCTGGGGCGCTGTTTTTCTACAGAAGGACTTAACGTAGACCCAATCCTCTGGTTGTAGAGCGGATGCCAGAAAAGGATCAGGAAGATGTTGAGTGGCTGCTATTTGTTGATGGTGAAACTGTAGGAAAGAAACAAGAGATTTGCAGTACAAGAGAATATCATTATCAAATGCATCATATTCAGAAAAGGGTGGTGGTGTCATGGGCATACGCAGACGGCGACCCATAAGAATTTCATGTGGAGAAAGACCCTTAGTAGGATGTGGTTGTGACCACATAGAAAGTAAGGCTAATGGTAAGGCCTGTACCCAAGTTAGGCCTCTTTCTGAAGTAACTTTAGCAAGTCTAGTTTTCAAAGTCTGGTTCATGCGTTCAATAATACCTGATGCCTGTGGTCTATACGGACAATTACATTTCAAAGTAATGCCTAGCATTGTACACAATGATTCAACTAACTTAGCAGTAAAATGCGTTCCACGGTCAGAGTATATTTGACAAGGAACACCAAAACAAGGTATTAATTCATAACACAATTTTTTTGCAACTGAAATAGCATCATTTTTAGCACATGGGTAGGCTTCTAACCACCCCGAAAAAATATCAACAATAGTCAAAACATATTTAAAACGAGTACAAGGTGGGAGTTCAATAAAGTCCCACTGTCAATAAAGTCCCACTGTCAAGCACAAAATGGTCCCTTTAGTTTTGGCACTGGTTGAACAGGAACCAGAGTGCCCTTTGAAATGTTATGCTGTAAACAAATGGAGCACGTGGTCAAGAAATGTTGCACATAAGCAGAAAGTCCTGGGGCAAACCAATCTTTCTGGATTTGTTTGATTAATGCTTGTACCCAGACATGAGCTGGCAAATGAAATGCTTTTATAAGAGAATTTAACATAAATATAGGGCAAATTAATCTGCCATCAGGATGTTGCCAAATTGAATCAGAGCGTTGGAAACAACTGTGGGCCAGCCATGTTTTTCTTTCTGATTCTGATGCTTCAGTTTGTAAAGCTTTCAAAACAGTAGTGTCAAAAGTAACCGTTTGTAAGATAGGCTGCAGAAATTGTCTCTGAACAGTATGTGAAAGAGCAGCCTGCTTAGTAGCCCAGTCAGCCAAATTGTTTCCCTTAGCTACTAGGGAGTCGTTAGACTGGTGAGCTGCACACTTAACAGCAATGTTGGAAGGTAATAATAAATCCTGTAAGAGGTGATCAATATACAGATAATTTTTAATTGGTGCCCCAGAGGATGTCAAAAACCCCCTTTCCTTCCATAAGGTACCAAAATCATGGGCGTAACGTGAATCAGTATAAATAGTAACAGATCTGTCTTTGGCCATTTTACATGCATGCGAAAGTGCTACTAATTCCACGGCTTGTGCAGACGTGCCAGGCGGTAATTGTCCAGTTTGTAAAACTGCAGATGGCGAGCAGACTGACCATGCAGCCTGAAGTTCGCCAAGATTATTTCGTAAACAGGATCATCTACAAAAAGAACTAAATCAGGATTAAGCAAAGGAACATCTTGTAAATCCAACCTAGGAGAAAGAACAATATTAACTATAAGCACACAGTCATGTGGTTCGCCCTCGTCACTGGTTGGAATCAATGAAGCAGGGTTTAATGGTGGGCAACTTGTAATTTGAACAACAGGATTAGTTAATAAATTTAACTCATATTTAGTGAGGCGAGCATTGGAAAGATACTGTGTTTTTGTTTTTAAAAGTAACACTTGTACCGCATGAGGTACTGCTAGTATGGTGTCATGACCTAATGTCAATGGTGCTGCCATATCGATCACAACAGCAGTGGCAGCCACTGCTGGTAAACAGGGTGAATAGCCAGAAGCAACAGGGTCTAGCTGAGTGCTGTAATATGCTATAGGTCGATAGCCTCCTGTGCGCGCTTGCGCCAACAGGCCCAGGGCAGTTTTATTTCTTTCACAACAGAAGAAAAGAAAGGGTTTAGAATAATCTGGGCGCCCCAGAGCAGGTGGGTTTACTAGTGCCATTTTAATAGCCTGAAAGGCATTTTCATGTTCAGGGGACCAAGGCAGAGGGTCTGTGACTTTTTTTAGAAGCTGTAACAGAGGGGCCGAAATTTCTGAAAAATTGGGCACCCACTGTCTACAATAACCTGATAGGCAGAGGAATCCCCTGAGTTGTCTCTGAGTTACCGGGCGGGGGGCAGTCTGAATGGAGGAGATTCTACTTGGAAGTATTTGACGTGAACTCATAGAAATGATGTGTCCCAGGTATTGTACCTTTTCTTGACAGAACTGCAGTTTAGATTTATTTACCTTAAAACCTCGTTCGGCTAAAAACTTTAAAAATAAAAGCGAGTCCTCAATACAAGACTTGGTATCTTGTGAAGCTATAAGAATATCATCTACATATTAGACCAATACTGAACGTGGTGGTAACTGCAAATCTTGCAGTTGTCTGTGCATTTCTCTAGAGAATAAGGTTGGAGATTCTACATATCCTTGGGGTAGTTGGGTCCAAGTATACTGTTGGCCTTTATAAGTGAATGCAAACAATACCGACTATCTGGATGTACTGGGATAGAGAAAAAAGCTGATGAGATATCTATAACCGAAAAACAAAGTGATAGAGGTGGAATGCAGCTTAAAATCGTAGCAGGGTTTGGTACGATTGGAAAAACAGGCAAGGCAGCCTTACTGACTTCCCGCAAGTCTTGCACAAATCTGTAAGCTTGTTTACCAGGTTTCTTTACCGGTAGAATTGCAGTATTACATGGACTTGTTGTAGGTACTATAATTCCTAGTTGTAGTAAGGCAGAAATGATGGGGGCAATACCAGATGTGGCATCTACCATCAAATAATACTGTGGTACCCGAGGTAGCTTTGCTCTGGGTTTTAAAGTTATTTTGACAGGAGTGGCTGAAATCAGAAATCCAACGTCATTATCATGAGTGGTCCATAGATGAGAGGGTAATGAATTTAGGTGCTTATTCTTATCGAGGTTAGACTGCATACACATTGTCTGCAGAATGACATTTTCATCTAAAGTAGCCAAAACACTATCTTGTTTATCTGAAGGTACTTGTAAATATACTCCTTCAGCAGTGCAGAAGATGGTTGCTCCTATCTTACAGACCAAATCCCTTCCCAATAAATTTAACGGTGCTGAGGGTCCTACTACAAATGCATGATTGTCTTGTAAAGGTCCCAAAGTTACTGGGACGGTTTCAGAATATTTAACAGGAATGCCAGAGACACCTACCCCTCTAGTTATGTTATTAGAGAGGGGAACATCTATTGCTGCTTCGCCAGCTAACATAGATTTCGATGCCCCAGTGTTAATCAAAAATGGGTACGGTTTATTTTTGACCAGTAACATAACATGTGGTCATCTTGATCCACAGGGATGAAGGGGCACAACTGCTGTTGTCTGTTCAGGGAACCTTCATTGTAATGGCTGCCGATTGGATGGAGTCCAATTAGAATTCCACTGAGGTGACGTATCAGTAGGTGGGGCAGGTTGCTCAGCCAGATACTGACATTCATTTCTCCAGTGGCCTACTTGGCCACAATTGAAACACTCCATCTGATTATTACAGCTTTGGGGTGTGGCTGATCGATTTTCCTGCCAATTTTGTCTATTTTCGTTTCCAGCCCCTTGGCGTCCACCTCTCCCTCTTCCCCATCCTCGCTGCCTGAAGGCAGTACACATCCGAATCTGCGCTTTGACCAATTTTTCCTGTAAATCCTTTTTTTCCTGTGCTAAGTGGTCAGAGAGGTATTGCACTTACGTGACTAATTCATGCAATCCAAGACTAGGCCAGTTTAAACATACTTCTTTTAGCTTATCCCGTACTTGTGGGTGTAACCCATCTACAAAAGCAGCCGACAATCTGCTCTGTGCCGGCCCTTTGGTGGGTTCTGGGTATCCAGAGTAAGCCTCAAAGGCTTCGGTAAGACAGTTTAAATACTTGTCCACAGGTTCGTCTTATTTTTGAAGAACTGACTTCATTTTGGACCAGTTGGGTGTGGGTGGAACTATCACTGTTATATCATCTACTATTCGCTGTCTTACCAATTCAAACCCATTTTCTCCTTGTGCATCATGTTTTGGAATCGGAGTAGGGACATTAGCATGGTCCCAAATCTGTTTCATCAGATCAGCCGTTATGGCGTACTGAAGAACTGCCCTGACTTCTTCTATTGCAGGATTTTGCAAACAAATATGTCCCACCAGCACACACTGGAACTTACTGGATTAGTACGAATGGGCAGTAACGATTTGGTTGTTGTTGTATCTTTCGGCTTTTCCCAGTTAGGGGTCGCCACAGTGGAACTCCGGTCCGCTAATGACTAGCAGCAAATTTTTTTACGTACCGAGTTGCCAGCCCTGACGTACAACCTTCAACAAAGGTACGCCCCTTCATGCATGTCTCCACACAGAAGACGCTTTAGCTGAGAATCGAACAGGACAATGTCTTGCTGTAAGGCGACAACGCTACTGCAACACCACCACCGCAGTCGCTAACGATTTGGTAATGGCTTGAAAATCAACTGCCGACCATGCCCTAGGTACTACTACGGTCAGTGGTTCCTGTGCACTTCTAGCATGGGCTGGGTTAGGTACCTCTCTCAAAGGTAACAATCTTTCGTCGTCTGACGACTCCGATCCTGAATATGGATTAAATTTATCTGGTCCAAAATACCTATCCCCATTGTTAATTATAGCGGCAAACTGGCCAAAATGCCTTTGTCAGTGTAAATGTCGCTTCCCTTTTCCTTTGTAATAGGGTTTAGCTCTAAAATACATTACTGCTTTTGCTTCTTTATGAGTCTTACTATGTGTTTTTGGTCCCTTTTTCCTATCGCTCGTGTCTGGATCATATTTACTAGAGTGACTGTCCGCAGCTTGCTCTCTTTCTCTAGGGGTGGAATCTTTAGTGGTGGAATCTGGCTGCTGTACTTCCGCTCCTCGCTGAGTGAGGGGGGGGATGATACTGCGGGGGTGCAATCGGTGGTGGGGGGAGCCAGGCATTATCGACTTTTGACAATTCAATTATCTGCAATTTAGCTAATTCCTTTACAGGATAAAGCCCCTTAAAGGGTGGATCCTTCAAGCATTTACCGTTTACTACATCTAAATTACTAGCAGTTATTCCCTCAATTGCACTTTTAATTTCAGCTGATTATCTTTTAAACTAATAACCGAATCCTTTTCTCTTATTTCGCCTCTGTCATCCAATCATTAAATGCTGCCCAGCACAACCCTGGTATTCGTCTCCCTTTTTTCTTTAATTTTCCTTGGAGATTAAGCAAAATATGTTTATTAAAACTTCCATTTTCTGAAAAGGCAAGTTTGCCATCACCCTCAGTGAGGGCGACCCACTGACTTATAAACATACAATTGTCCCAGGACACACGAAAATACATATAACCAGCTGGTGTACCTCTTTCTGGCTCTTTTTATAGTTCCCACACTCGCTCCCATTTTCACACAGTAAGCTATACTGTATTTTACAGATGTAGCTGTGATGTTTTGTAAAGGTCGTTTTCCCCACTCTCGTATCTTCTTTCACTCTTATGTCACCAGTTTTTTGTTTTAACCCACTCTCATATTGCACAATCAATATCAGAGAAAAAAAATGCATGCCACTTACCTCAAAACAACTGAATGAGAGGAATTATTACATTTCTATAAAATTATACAGTCCAAATTTTAAAGCAGGTAAGTATAGGAAATGAAAGAAACACTGCCAGAACAGAAAATTCTGTCATGGGCCCTTTTAGTAGCAGTACTTCGTTCGATCAACTACCGCAGCTGTTGTCAATTCAGATCCGAGTCACTGCACCAATTGTTGCATTTAACATTTTTATTTCAAATGAAGACAAGACACTTCTTCCTCTCTTTCAGTGGTATTTATTACACATGTGTGGCAGCCTCTTGGAAAGCACCAGGGAGATTCCCCAAACAAAGGAATGCATAAGCTTATATACTAGTGATACTGCTGACAGTACAAAAATATAAACTAGACCAATTAAATTGATACACAAGACAATTAACCAATCAATGGTTTACCCGTAGGCTTAAAGCAGTCACATTACTACATCTCTAGGCAGAGAAAGAAAATCGGATACACTTCCATATAAGGCACATTTCCTGCTTACAAGCAGGCTCCTGTTTTTCAGTGCTTTCCACTATTCACAGTTTACTCAGAGTTCACAGTACAAAGTTCATCTCAATGCATACAAATTGTCACACACTCAATTTCCTTAAACACATACTGTGGTCATTCATATTCTACAGGTTCAAGCGACGGCTTCCAGTAATTTAGAGGAAAAAATAACTCAAATGTACTCAGAGGTGATTAAAATAAATGAAACATTGAAAGAATAAATCAATTCATACAACTTCAGGCTGGAAAAATAGAAGAAACTTTAACTAGCCTTCAGATGAACTGATTAAACTGCAAAAAATCAGAGGATGACATGAAGAAAAGGCTGTATTATGAGGTTTCTTAAGAACTGTTTAGAAAATAGAGTTAGAAGACAAAGTGTGCAGAGAAAATCTGAGATGTTCTTCTATACCAGAGAAAATGGAAGGAACAGAATGTATTAAGTTTAAGAAAGCACAAGTAAGAAACCGGAATGGTGTTCCACAGCAGAATTTCTTAACTGAAAGGTCACATCAAGTGCATGTTCCAAACATGGCCGTGAGAAAGCAGCCAATATCTATATTAGTAAAGATGCAGTCATACCAGCAGGAAGAGTTAATCCTGACAAAACTGTGGCAGATGGGCAAAGTATTAAAAATGGAGACAGTAGAGTGTTTACAGAAAGTTATTATTCACTGTATACCAGGCATAAGAGAAGCACATTTATCTCACCAATCAGGGAATGTTGAGAGGTAGGTGTGAGACTCAAGCTGTTGTATCCAGCTGTCGTCAGAGTTTTTTTTCATGGAGGATCAAAATCATTTTTGACACCGAACAGGTTAAGGAAGAAATAAAAAAAATGTATCCAACAAAAAGTGAGTCATCAAGCAGAAAGGGATTCTGTGTTTCACTATTCTGGCAGTAAGGTTCATGCATAGTGAGACTTTGCCAGTGAAGCCTTTTGCAATGTTACAAAGGAAAATGTTTGAGACATACAAGGAAGCACAGATGTTGACTAGAAGAATCATAGTACCTTGGACTTGAACCACGGTCTGTTGTTGGGAGATGAAGATGAATAGGAAAAAGACCAGCAACTCTGAAATTAGTGAGTAAATGGAAGACTATAAAGCATCTTATCACATTTGTAAAATCTGGTTTTACAACAAAAAGTGGCCGAGAAACACTGGACATTTGTTGACTTTGTTAACCATGCGGGTGGACTGTAAAGCATATACCCCACTTTATATCAATGTTTAGAAGGACACTAAAGGAAAGAAAGCTAACTGTAAGTACATTTCAAGTAAAACTGCATGTTTATATATGTGTATATATATATATATATATATATATATATATATATATATATACACACATATATATATATATATATATATATATATATATATATATATATATATACACACACACACACATACATACATATATATATATATATATATATATATATATATATATATATATACAGTAAAACAGTTGTGTAGTGTGTAGTCATGGGTATTTTAAATGTGAAAGAAGTCTTTTCAGTGATTGTTGTATGTATTAAATATATTAAAATAAATATATACTTTTTTTTAGTTGTAAAAAAATACAGTATAACAAGAGAAAAAAGGCTGGACAAAAGCAACTTTAATGTTCATATGCTGTGATTATGAGCTGCTGAAGCTGGGTGTAAAACTGCATTGATTATATTATATGTAGGATTAGGATATTTTCTCTTTTTATTTTAAGGGTGAATGTCTAGACTACTACCTTTGGCTTAAGCTGTAAACAGGTGTTTTGTAAGCATGTAGGCTTTAAAATAAAGCAAAATGATGAAATCCATGAAAATGCTAAGCATCTTACAAATGCAAAGATATTAGCTTGCTTGTTTTCCACTGGTAAATGTTTAGTGGAGTCCAGATGTCTGCAGCTGTGCATTCTTTTCTGAGTGAAATTTACAATGACCCATTGTCATGGAGACAAGCTGTCTGCAGGTACAAGCAGTTGATCTTGAGAATCCTGGGTATGTTTTGCTGATGAAAATGCAACATTTAAAGGTAGTATGGCAAGCAGTTCGGTGAAAAAAAATTAAGCTTGAAATTATGGGAAGTAAATAAGAGGCAACAACCTCCTTAGAAGCCTTAATACTTTAATGCAGTTAATAGAAAAGTGTATAGTTTAGTTTTATTTAAGGATAGCCAGTGGACTTTTTCTTAGGGCTAAAAGTTAATGTTTTCTGAAAGCATACAAGTTGTCTTTCATATTTGGGGGAAGAGAGATAAGAAAAAAGAGTCAGGAATCAGTGTAAGTGGGAGCACAGGCTGTGTAGCATGCGGTTCAACATGAGTAACCTTAATTTTAGGTTAGATAATGCCTATAAATGCAGCAGTCAATTTCAGGCAACTGTTCCCTTCTGGATAGTTAAACTTCAAGTTTTGAAGATCTACACAGTTCTGTGGGTTTGTTCCAAGTTAATAAGGGGTGGGGGTATTTTGTATTTAGTTTTCTATTTAAGGGTTTTCATTAAAACAAAATGTCTTGAAATTTTGACACAGGTTCAAATGGAGATGAGAAACAGTTGTATAAAAGATCAGCCTGCCAAACAGTATATACATGTAACACAAAAGCTGGAAATCCATCCATCCAGCCTCAACCCCTTTTCCCATTTTGCACATGGGGTGAGGGTGTCACTTCAACAGTGACAATCATCTTCAGCCAAGGTTTACACCGCCGGGTGGCTAGCCCTGCCATGGTAGTTCATTTGTACCACTCAGCACACTCTCAACTATGACCAATTTAGAGAGTCCAATCTACCTACTGCATGTCTTTAGAATGTGGGAGGAAACTGGAACACTCAAATGAAACCTACATGACTGCAGGGAGGACATGCAGACTCTGCACAGATGGCACCCCAGCCTGGAATCAAACAGGAGAACCTCTTGCTGTGAGGTGACAACACTAGCCGCTGCACCACCGCAGCCACCCCAAAAAAGCTGATACATATACCAAACAAAAACTGTCCTGTATAATAGGTGGGAACAACAGCTTTTTATCATGATGGCTATGTTGTCCACATTATCCTGGAATGCAAATGGTTTCACAGGCATAGATAAAAAGGAAAGAGTACTGAATTACATTAAGAAATGTAGAGAGTAAATAGCAATGCTACAGAAAACACATTTAGAAATAAATGAGCATGTGAATTTAACAAAGAAAGGATTTCAGAATGGATATTCAGGAGAATATCATGGACAGAGGAAAAGGGAAGTAAGTATACTAATTGCTAGAGGGGCTCCAACAGTGACAGATTAGGGACACAAGACAACAACTGTAGATTTGTGGTAGTAAGGGGTTACTAGCAAGGGAGCAGGATAACAGTGACAGCTTAAGAAAATTCTGGGAGAAATAATCAGCTTTCAGCAGGGAATATTATTTATAGGCGGGGACTGGAATTTAATTTGCAATAGTGAGGATGTATTGGGGGGGGGCCTAGAAGGGACATTATAACAAACGGGGGTAGTTTTTGAAGAAATTTATTAAAGTATTTGGTATGGAAGATGTGAATTCAGTAGTAGGTACCTGAACAGAATTTACATATTATTCTCCAAGGTACAATAACTGGGCTTGACTACATAGAACCTGTATTTCACAGAAACATGAGCATTAAACTGAAAACTTTCTCACACAGCCAATAACTATTTCTGATTGTGCACCAACAAAAAACAGGATAAAAATCAGGGTAATGAAGTAAAATAAGACACTGGCACTTTCCGATCTACCTGTTAAAAATAGAGGAATTTAAGGAATAGGTAGTGGAACTTATTTGAGAGTTATTAGACAAGATATAAACATCTTCAGAAGTTATAGTTAGTGACTGGAAAAAAATGAAAATGGAGTTTAAAACACAGGGTCAAACAAAAGAAAAAGAGATATGATTAAGAAGTAATAGAAATTACTTAGAGGTGTTGACAAAGGTTCAAGTATTGCAGAATAAGGGGAAACGCCAAGAACAATAGGAGGAAGAGCAAATACAAAATGCCATGCACGAGTTTAGAAAGACTGCAGTTAAGCAACTATTTTTGATAACTTCAGAGCACAAAACTTTTTAGCATAACAATTTAGGCAACATGACATTGAAAGTTTTTGCCAAACACAGGAAACCTACACAAAAAAAAAAAAAAAAAACGCACTCCTGTAGAGGTTTTACAGATATTAGGAAATTTTATAAAAAAACTGTATAAAGCAGAGTAATGCAGAAATCAAGAAAAAGTACAAATGGAAACATTTATGGAAGACTTAATTATGCCAGGGTTAGAGATAGACATGGCTCAACAACTAACAGTGATGAAATAAAAACAGTGATGTATAATCAATCTTCAGGAAAGTCTTCAGGAACAGATGGTATTCCTGTGGAAGTTTGGAATTTAGGAGGGAAGAAAGTGATACAGATCTGGAAGATTTTGGTTAATAGTATTTTAAACGGAGGGGAAGCATCAATGTCATAGAAGAAAGCTATAGTGGCTGTGTTACTTAAAGATGGCAAAGGCCCTTCAGACCAAGCTTCATATAGACCTATTTCAATTTTAAATGACTATAAAGTTTTTATGTCTATGTTAGCTAAATGAATGGCAAAGGTGTTGCCAAAATTGACAGATTGGATCACTGTGGTTTTGTGGAGGGGAGGCAAAAATTTGACATTAACAGAACAATGATGATCCAGAGGGAAGCAGAATGTAAGAAAAAAATACCTCTGTTGGTGGGTCTTCATGTAGAGACGGCATTTGACAGAATAAGCTGCCATTTCATGAGTAAAGCACTGAAAGCATTTGCATTCCCTGATACAATAATAAGGTTAATTAGAATGATATATAAAGAATTGGACGCAAGAATTAAAGTGGAGCAGTGCCTTTCAGATGAGCTGTGCTAGAACAGAGGAACCAGGCAGGGGTGTCCTCTTTCCACTTATTTGCTATATATTTATAGTTATTGGCAAACTAAATATGGGACTCAGAAATGCATGGATATAATTGGTACGATAATCATGATAAATTGGCTTTATTTGAGATTATATTTATTTTGTACCCGATAAATACAGAAAAGGACACCTCAGTGCTGTGGAACACTTTCAGACAGTTTCATGTATTTTAGGGATATAAAATTAATGATAAAAAAGTGCTATGACCATAAATTATGTAACCACACATGGACTGGTTCAGCAATACCCATAACTAAGAGGGCACAATAAGATTAAGTATTTAGGAGTATGGGTTAAAAAGGCTTCTGTTATGGCAGCTAAGTAAATATGGGAAGAGTAAATAAAAGATAATAAAGAGAGAAACTGGAAATTCTTATCTATGGATATGGATAATAAAATATAAACAGTAAAAGTTTTTTTAGCCCTGTGTACAGGTCAAGTATACTTTTATCAACCCAGGGAGAAGTTGTGGACAATTAAAGAACAGAAGGAAATTATCTGATGGGGAAAGAGTTAAGTGAGGTAAGCTGATCCCTTTCAACAGAACAAAGTGGTTTAGGTTGATCTAATTTGAAGTGATGTTTTAGAGCTACACAGCTAAGGCTCATATATATAACATAAGCAGAAGATCACAATTAAAAGTGGAAAGGGATGATGATGATGATGAAGCAAGGGGGAAGTTCAATAAATAAATATATATATATATATATATATATATATATATAGAGAGAGAGAGAGAGAGAGTAGGACTTTGGATGCAGATCCTTATGGAGGATGATAATAAGCATACAAAATAGAGTACTAAGCCAATATGAGAATGAAGAAAGGAAATTTTGCCAGTAGGGATGACTGCAAGTAGGGGTACAGAAAACAGGCAAGAGGGGGCT